>NW_024062834.1:0-172518 GCF_006381635.1 Hibiscus syriacus | reverse complement strand
CCGTAGTTGGTAGTGATGAAGGTAACTCTCTCTGACTACCTCGTTTTTTATCCGAACCAAACCCTTTTTTAAACACAAATAAAACCCAATAAACAACAAGGAAATGAAGGGGTTTTCATGGATTTACCTTCGATTTGAAGGTCTCTCTTGCTCCAATGAATGGAGTTCGATCTCACCCAGAGGAGAAAGGTAAGGTTTTTCCTTTAAGTTTCGTTTTCTCTTTATATTTTTCTTCTCGTTTTGATGGATTTTTTGTTTGTTTTTGGGTTGTTCTCTTTTTCCTATTGATTGTTCTTGTTGATGGTGTTTTTACAAGATGGTTCTTGTTTATAAGAAAATGGGGAATCAATAAAAATGGGGACACCCCTGTTTTTCTATTACTTTCGAATGGGTGGGAAAAAATCCCTTACATACTTATCTCGAATCAACCAAAATAGGTGGCAAGAAAAAATCATCTTGTTTTCCACTATATTTTTTGAATATAAGGGGAACCCCACCCCGATTACCCCTCTGTTTTCTTATCTCACATCTTTTCTGTTACCAAATATTCTAAAAAAATACATTTTGATATATTTTTTTTACTATTTTTTCCTTTGTTTTTTTCTTTTATGCATGCCCTTTATCTGGTCCCCAAAGAGTTGGTGAAAACTCGAACGAATAAGAGATATCCTTCGATTATGCATGGCTAGCTGGAAGCATGAGGGGAAGTTTTTGGATGAGCCAACTGGTGAGTCGGTTGCTGGTGGGACCTTGTTGTTAGTTGGTAACGACGTGGAGATTCTATCGTGGGTTAGAGGAGACTGCTGAGTGAGGTGGCAGTGCTGACGGCGGCTGTATCAACTTTTTAGAGTTATGGTGGGCTAACTCTAACATCAAGATTGGGTCAATTGCTTCTATTTGAGTATCAAACTTGAGCTTGGATCAATTTAGGTTCCTCTTTTTTTTGGGTAGCCATATCAATTTTGGAAGACGGGTTCGCTCCGCTTTTTCTTTCAGGGTAAATCAAACTTGATATGTTCCTCTTTTTCGGGTAGTCGGATCAAATTTAGAAGATGATCTGTTCCACTCTTTTTTCAGGGAGATCAGACTTGATATGTTCTTCTTTTTCAGGTAGTCATCAATTTTAGAAGACGTGTATACTCTACTATTCATTCAGGGGAAATCAGACTTGATTTGTGCCTCTTTTTTCAGGTAGACAGATCTATTTTGAAAGACGTGTTTACTCCACTATTCATTCAGGGGAAATAGTAGACTTGATATGTGCCTCTTTTTTGGGTAGACATATATATTTTGGAAGAAGTGTCTGCTCTACTATTCATTCAGGAAAATCAGACTTGATCTGTACCTCTTTTTCGGGTAGACAGATCTATTTTGAAAGATGTATGCTCCACTATTCATTCAGGGAAATTAGACTTGATATGTGCCTCTCTTTCGGGTAGACATATCTATTTTGGAAGACATGTCTGCTCTACTATTCATTCAGTGAGATAAGACTCGAAAATTTTTTATTCACTCCATTTTTTAGGAGGAACTGAACCAGGATCAATTCGTTTCGAAATTGAACTTGAAAAAATCAAACATTACCAATCATTAGTATGCTTGAAAATTTAAAAATATTATAATCGAAAGTTTTGAATTTGAGAGAATTTCTGAAATCAATCTCTCTTGTGAGAACTTATTTCGTAGCCACTGGATATGAGAATTTGCCTTGACTCGAGTGCCATTTGAACCTCTCCCTTCTTGGGACTTGAATTGTTAATGACTCATGCTTGTCATAAATCTTTAGTTTTCTTAAAAAGCTATAAATATTCATCTTGAAAGTGCAACGTATCTGAATGCGGAATGTAATAATGCAATTAATTTATCATTAATCTTTTGAGAAAGTGAAGAAGTCTTTAAGAAAGACAAAATTAGAAATTTCACAGAAACGTCCCAAAATAGACAAGGTTAAGTTTCAGAGACACAATCTTATGGAAGAAAAGGTTGAGGTTTCTAGGGAAATGATCTCAAGAAGACTAAATTGAGGCTTCTAAAAAAACGAGACTAAAACTATCAATGAAAAGGTTATTGAGGAACAATCTTCAGGAAGACTAAACTAACTTCCTATGACAGAAGTCCTAATGGAGTCAGGACTAAAGACAACATTACAAACTAGTGACTCTTCTACACGAGAAAGTCAAGAATCACAACACTGAAAGATTGACTTCTCTTTACGAGAAAGTCAAGAATGACAACACTAAAAGATCGATTCTTCTACAAGATAAAGTCAGGAAGACAATACTAAAAGGTTGACTCCTCTTTCAATCTGCTCCATCATCTTTCAACAGAGTGATTTACTTTCTGAATCGGTTTGACTTGCCCTAATCTCATGTGTGCAGTACTTTTAATCAATTGATCCGATTCTCATACTAGAAATCTTTGCTTTCCATTTACATCTGATGGTCTTCAAGTAATGCTTCCTCTGTGGATTAGACCCCTCTGTTCTTCAGGTTCTTCCTCTCTAAAAATGATTCCCTTCATTTGAGGCTTGAATTCTAGCTTTCAACTTACTGGGATCATGAATCTTCTTTTTTCACTAAAAGATCTGTAACAACATGTGTTTTGTGTGAAATACGAAGCAATGTCATGCATTTTCTTTTATGCAATGATGTTCTCATGAATGCATAAATGGTGATTAAATTTTCTTTATTCCAAAGTGGGGAACTTGGTCATTTCCACTTGATCACTTCTCTCCAAGGTTTACTCAGATATCAATATGACTTATAATTTCAAACTTGCAACTTCTTAGATATGCCCAATCATCTTATGGCCTTTGTTTTCTATCTTCATTTCAGAGGAAGTGTTTTCCCTCTCGAATTCTTGTTATGGGCGGAAATATGACCTTGATGCCCCTTTCTGTCCTTGACTAAATTGCACTGTCAAAGTTATTTTTCTGGGACCTGCTGTTGATTGATGCTCGACTGGATTCCTCTACAAGTTATGCTCTACTCAATTTCAAGGTTTTCCCCTGACACTCCAAGTTGTAGATTCATTCTCAACGTCTCTTTGGTTATAACCTCGTCATTTCAACATGATCTAGATTGGTCATACCCCAAAGTGGGTACTCATGGCTCTCTTCTTCGTGCCCAAAATATCTTAATCTTGAATGGTTCAATCTGGTGTCACTAAATAGTAGTGCTATCGAATAGCTTGAGGGCTTCTCTTCACGATGCCATGGACACTTAAGAAGTGATCAATCCTTTTAACATAAATGTTTTGCATTTGATATGAACTGGGATATGTGCCCCTTTCAAATAAGGTAATCATCTGCTTTTTGACGGGTTACCGACAACGTCACAAGGAAGTGTTACAATTTTATTCTCTAGTCATTATAATCTCTCGGACACTTGCTTTCAAAATTGTGGAATGCTTTATTATTCTGGAATCATTTATTTTTTCTATAATAGAGGCAGAATGAGCCTCACCAACTTCAAGGGCCTTTCACGTTTGAGATTGTCCTGCTTGAAAATGTTTTTTTCCTTTTTTATTTTAGAAATCAAAGAAGATAAGAACTTTGTAAAGTATTGCCCCTAATTCAGGCTCACAATTGAATCAAATCATAACATGATTCATAGAATATCAAAAGAATCAACAACTCTTTAATGTTTTCAGAGTTATAGTTCTTTGACAAATATCAAATTGATGGGTTGGCTTCAGGTTGGCTTCCTATTTTCTAAGGTTTCGACCAACAAGATGTCATTTCTTTCTCGTTATTTGTAAACATTGTGACATGCCCCTCTTCCTTGCTTGGTATTTTAATCAGATGCGGACAAAATGATGCAACTAGCATAATCAATTACTAGACTTTCTAGAACATTTTTATTTCGGTTCTCTAAAATCTTCCATTTGTTCAAGCTTCGTAGACTCCTCTAACAAAGGCAATGCAGAAATATCGGTATAAAATGAAATTCCTGAGTGCTCGTTGTCGAAACGATTTTTTAACGGCGGGGGAGCGAGATTTTAGAAACCGCGTCATTTTTAATTATTCTCTTTTCAATTGAATTTTTAATTAAAAACGATGCAATTTTAGAAAACCTCTCGTTTTCGAAAAATTGGAATTCCTGTTACGGTAAAAATATAAGGTTCGAGGAGTCGCCACCAAATTTGATTAGGGTGTGATTGGGCACCCAAAACATTTTGTCATTTAAATAAAATTAATTTTAATTAAAACGACAAGTAGAGGTCTGCGTTATCAAAATCTGAGTTCGGGAGTCGATTACGTGTGGGAAGGATTAGCACCCCCCACAACGCCCTAAATCGGTACCTAGTCGATTAATTAATTTCTTTGCAACGAATTTCACAAGTTCAAATTTGATTGATTAATGATCCCTTTAAAACAAATGCAAATTTGCAACATTCAAAGCAACAAAATAGATTTAATTTAAAATTACCAAGTCATTAGAAGGATAAAGAATATTCGATTATTTAAAATATCGAGACCAGATCTTTAGTTCAGTTCTAACGACCTTTTCTCGAAAAGTTTAAATAGTCGAATATTTCCTTTTCTTTCGCTCCCAAATTTTACAATGATATATCCAAATTTAATTAGGCGTTACTGACGGGATACCATTTTAATTTAAAATCGTCAAAACAACTTTCCTGTAAGTTAAGGAAAGCCATTCTGATAATTTTAGATTAAAAGGGCATTACCCTTAATTCCGATTATGCAATAATGTCAAGTTATGCATATGAGGATATCATGCAAATCATACAAAGTGATGTTAATGCAAAGATTAATTGAACATGCGATTAAAGTAAACGAGGCTAACATGCTTTAAAAAGAAATACATCTGAGTGCGTATGGACAACATGCTAGAAATAATATACACATGCATATATTTAAAATAAATCTAAATTATCTTAACATACATGCATAAAATTAAAAGGACTAAAACATGAAAAATAAATAACAAGTTCTTTCATAACATTTCATTTTTTGGGTACTGCAAACATAATACAACCAAAACTGCAAATGACCAAATTGAAAGTTTCTCAATTACACATCCAATGCCTAAACAACATTAAAATGGCCCTAACATGGTTCTGGACTTAGATGTAACACGCTGAAAATTACGATACAAAATCAAAGATAATAAAGTTCAGTATAGGGACCAAATCGAAATGAAACAAGGTTGGGATGGCCACGCCAGACATTAACCCTTTTCCTAAAACGCACAGTTTTCCCCTCAGCTATCAAAACGCTACCGTTTTGGGCCTAAATGAAACGACGCCGTTCTGGCGTTCTGTTATATAGGTTATTAGGGTAAAATCTGAAACCCTAAATCACTTCTCTTCAGCCAGACCAAACCAAGCCCCGCCGTTTTCCTTCTTCTCTCCCTCAAACTCTCTCCTGACCCTCGACGAAGCCCAAACAAAGCCCTAGCCTCCACAGCCCCCGTGGCCTCCCCGCCTAACGCTCCTATGAGGAGCCACGCAGCGTGAAACCTACCCCGTAAACCTTGAATCTCTCATGACAGAACCCAAAAACCAAAGGGCTAAAACAAACCCTTACCTCACTGCTAAACCCCGCGACCCTAGCCCCGTTACCCGTTGAACTATGACCAAACATGTACTGAACCCTTCAAATCCCTAAAGCCCGAGACCTAAACCAACATGCATGACTTGAAATCAACGGGAGGCGAAAGGTTTTACCTTCTCACAGACGGGTATGGATTCCTAGTGACGAAAGCTACTGGATCGGAAGGGTAAGTCTCTTTTGCTTTCGTTTTGTTCTCTGGTTGTTGATGAATGATCTTCTGGGTATTTCCTTTTTTTTCTTTTGGGTTGTATTCTGTTTTTTATGATTGAGAAATTTTCGTTTTTTTTTTTTTCTTCTCCTTGCCGATGACCGAGAGAGCTCTCCCCTTCCTTTCCTTTCCTTTCGTTATTTCTAGTTGATAGATTTCTTTCCAGTTTTGTTCTTTTCTGTTTCTGCTCTCGTTTGGTGTGTTTGCAGGGCTCTGGAGCGAGCAAGTCACGGGCGCGAGCAGCCTGGGCACAGGCGATGGGGAACAGTCCCGAGGGACTTCACGTGGGTAGCACCCGGTTGGTTCGTGCTGTCTTGGAGTTCTGAGAGCATCTGCGCACGATGGCTGGGGATGCTTGGGACGTCGTGAGCCGTTGGATCCTGATGACAGATCCAACGGCCTTCATGTTGCGGCGCTGGAAGCTGGGATAGGAAAACCCTAACGGGTTTAGGGTTCTTTTACATGGACTGTTGTTTGGGGTTTAGTCCAGCCTGTTGTAACTTGTTTCAATTTGGGCCTGTAATAAAACATTTATTAGTGCATTAAACATAATATACATATTAAACACCCTACATAATTAAACACACATGATATAAACTAAAAATAACCTAAATAGATAAACACATGCAACACATGGTAATAATAACTAATTAATAATATAAACTGGAGTAAAGCTCGAACGAGAACCCAGACAAAAACAGGTGTTTACAGCTGCCCCTCTTTGCTCATTCTTGTGTTAACAAGAATAGGGCAAAGATAAAAAGACAACGTGTTTTTGTTCAATTTCATCTTCGCTTTGAAACTTGATAAGGGATGTTCCACTCCTCCAGGGTAAGTGAGACTTGAAAAATCTTCAGACAACAGGTTCGCTCCCTATTCCTTCATGGAGTAGAAACTCGTACAATCTTTTGCCTACGGGTTCGCTCCCTCTTCTTCAGGGAGTATAGAACTTGAAAATCTTCTGCAAACGGGTTCTCCCTCTTTCTTCAGGGAGTATAGAACTGAAAATCTTAACGTGTTGCTCCCTATTCTTCAGAGAGTATAGAACTCGAACATCTTCAAACGGGTTCGCTCCTTCTTTCTTTAAGGAGTATAAACTCGAACATCTTCAACGGGTTCGCCTTCTTTCTTTAAGGAGTATAGAACTCGAACATCTTCAAACGGGTTCGCTCCTTCTTTCTTTAAGGAGAATAGAACTCGAATATCTTCAACAATCGTGTCTGCTCCCTATTTCTTCAGGGAGTATGAACTAGACATCTCTTCAACGGTCGCTCCTATCTTTCTTAAGAGATAGAACTCGATCTTCAACAATCGTGTCTGCTCCCTATTTCTTCAGAGAGTATGAGAAACGATCTTCAACGATTGTGTCTGCCCCTATTCTTCAGAGAGTATAAGACCCACAATCTTCATCAATTGCGTCTGCTCCCTATTTCTTCAAGAGTATGAGACTCGAACAATCTTCAATAATTATTGGGAAATCTGCAAACATTTAAAATAATCATGCAATGTCATGATCCTATTCATGCCTACGATGTATGCAATTATGAAATTTAATGCACTTTCTTCTTCGAAAGAATACTATCCCCTTTGATTTCAATGGAACTCGGTTTCGCTTTGGGCATAGAGCATTTCACACCGTTCACCCCAGTTGATACTCTCAATACTATAACTTTTGGCTTGACAAGACTTTGACTTCTTTCTTTCTTGAGGCCTGCCAGTACCCCTGACCAATCTTCTTGATAAATGACAACATCCTTGGGTCATCCATTAATGGCTAAGATTGTCTATGAATTCCAAAGTTTTAGCTTTTCGCAACCCTACAAGCTTATGGGTAAAACCATTACTAGCTTCAGAATACTGCATTTCCAAAACCTTTTGCATAATAATACAAAATGATCTCATGTACCACAAGTTAAGCTATATGTTTTAACTTTTTCAAATTAGATGCTTGTAAAAGGGAAATTAAGAAGGGAAAATATCTCTTTATTTATATAATGCGAAGAATTTTTAGGCAACTACATGACAAACTTTTAATCGGAAAAGAACCAAAGGATAGGTGTCTTCAAATATCAATAACACAAATGCTTTTGAACTGGCCGTCAGAATGACTCGAGTGTAGCTTCTGTGAAAAGGATCTCCAAAATTGTGATGACACCTAAGAGTACGAAGCTCTTTCTGAACCCCAAAATCTCCCATTAATCTTTGGTCTCAATCCCAACTGCCATTGTCGTTACCCATGTCAGGAGCTCTTCCTACTTCCAAAAACAATTCAGATTATCCACCATGCACGAACTCTGAATTTAAAACTCAAGTCGCCCTTTGCGGGTTTTCGACTCGAGACCTCCTTTGGTTTCAAGACGCCCTTTTCGAGTTTTCATCTTGAACCCTTCTTTTTTTCCTTTTTTTTCATTTTTTCATTTTTTTTTTTTTTTTTTTTTTTTTTTTTCATTTTTCTTTTTTCTTCAAGCAAAATATTCTTAACTGCGTCAGAATTCACTGGATGAGGTAATTCAGACCCATCCATCTCAGTTAAGACCAGAGCTCCCCCAGAGAAACTTTCTTGACAACATAGGGTCCTTCCCACTTGGGCATCCATTTCCCTCGGAAATCTTTTTGAATGGGCAATATCCTCCTGAGCACCAATCCTTTGTGGATTTCTCGAGGGCGAACTTTCTTATCATGTGCTCGTATCATCCGCTTCTGGTATCTGACCGTGACAAATAGCCTTCAATCTCTTTTCTTCAATCAGATTCAATTGGTCATATCTGGCCTGTACCCATTCTGCCTCATTTAGCTTCACCTCTGATAAAACCCGGAGCGAGGGAATTTCCACTTCAATAGGGAGGACAGCTTCCATCCCATAAACTAGAAAAACGGAGTTGCCCCAGTAGACGTCCGTACAGAAGTCCGATAGGCAAACAGAGCAAATGGCAACTTCTCATGCCAATCTTTATAAGTTTCAGTCATCTTCTCTATAAGCCTCTTAATGTTCTTATTAGCCGCCTCCACTGCCCCATTCATCTTTGGGCGATAAACCGTGGAATTATGATGCTTTATTTTGAATTGCTCACATACAGATTTCATCATCTGTTGTTTAAGTTCAACGCATTGTCAGAGTAATTCTCTCTGGTAAGCCATATCTGCAGATGATTTCTTTCTTCAAGAACCTGCATATCGTTGACTGGGTAACACTTGCATAGGAAGCTGCTTCTACCCACTTGGTGAAGTAATCTATTGCTACCAGAATGAAGCGATGACCATTTGACGCTTTTGGAAAAATTTGCCCAATAACATCCATGCCCCACATAGAAAACGGCCACGGAGCTGTCATCACATGTAACGGATGAGGAGGGGTGTGCATTCTATCCCCATAAATCTGACACTTGTGACACTTTCGGGCATAATTGATGCAATCAGTTTCCATAGTTGACCAATAATACCCAAATCTCATAATCTGTCTGGCCATTACATGCCCATTAGCATGGGTGCCACATATTCCTTCATGTACTTCTTCAAGAATCATTTTCGCTTCTTTAGTGTCCACACACCTTAATAAAACCTGATCCATGCTTTTCTTATATAAGATCTCACCATTAAGCACATACCCTGCTGCCATTCTTCTAATGGTCCTTTTGTCATTCTCAGTTGCCTGTTCGGGGTAACTTTGATATCTTATATACTGGAAGATATCATAGTACCAAGGTCCTTCATCATCTTCTTCTTCAATGTTAAAGCAGTGGGCTGGATACTCATAAGCCTTCATCTCAATAGGCATCATATTTGAATGCTCGTTCATCTTAAAGGCGCTGCCAAAGTAGCCAAGGCGTCCGCCATTTGATTTTCTTCTCTGGGGAGGTAATTGAAAGTCACTTCTTCAAATTCTTCAATAAGTCCCAGAACTAATTTACGATATTCCACAAGTTTGGGATCTTTGGTTTCCCATTCACCTCTGAGCTGGTAAATTACCAAAGCTGAATCCCCATATACCCTCAGCATTTTTGCTTTGAGTTCAATAGCTGCTCTAAGACCCATAACACAAGCCTCATATTCAGCCATATTGTTTGTACAATCAAAATTGAGCCGACTGGTAAAAGGATAATGCTCTTCACTTGGTGAGACCAAGATTGCCCCAATCCCATGCCCCAAGGCGTTTGAGGCACCATCAAAGCTCATCTTCCAGTATTTACCGGTGAGCGCAAATGTTTCTTCCTCCGAGATAGCCATTAAATCCTCATCTGGAAATCGAAGTTCAACTGTTCATATTCTTCTGAAGCCCTACTCGCAATGAATTCTGCTATGGCGTTCCCTTTAACTGCTTTCTGGCTTACATACTGGATATCAAATTCGGACAACAGGATTTGCCAACGGGCTAACCTTCCAGACAATGCAGGTACCCCCATTAGATACTTTAAAGGGTCCAGCTTAGATATGAGCCAGGTAGTATGATACAACATATACTGTCTAAGTCTTCTGGTAGCCCACACTAAAGCGCAACACAATTTTTCAATTGGTGAGTATCTGGCCTCACACTCCGTGAACTTCTTACTGAGATAGTAGATAGCCCTCTCCCTCTTCTCAGTTTGATCATGTTGCCCCAACACACATCCATCGAATTGTCATAAACGGACAAGTAAAGAATTAAAGGCTTTCCTGGGATAGGTGGCGCTAGGATCGGAGTATTCGAAAGATATCTCTTTACTGCCTCAAAAGCCTCTCGGCAATCCTCACTCCATTCTCCTGATCATTCTTACGAAGAAGGCGGAATATGGGATCACATCTTTCGGTCAGCTGCGAGATAAACCGAGCGATGTAATTTAATCTCCCCAAAAATCCTCGAACCTCTTTCTGTGTTCTTGGGGCTGGCAAATCTTGAATGGCTTTTACTTTATCGGGATCTATTTCAATTCCCTTTCGGCTCACTACGAATCCCAACAGTTTTCCCGATGTCACCCCAAAAGTACACTTATTTGGGTTAAGTTTTAGTTGGCACTTCTTTAATCTTTGAAAGAGCTTCCTCAAATTCTCGATATGTTCCTCCTCCGTCTTGGCTTTGACAATCATATCATCGACATAGACTTCAATTTCTTTATGCATCATGTCATGAAACAACGTCACCATGGCCCTCTGATAGGTTGCCCCTGCATTCTTTAATCCAAACGGCATGACTTTGTAGCAAAACGTCCCCCACATAGTGACAACGTTGTTTTCTCCATATCTTCAGGGTACATTTTAATTTGATTATAGCCGGAGAAACCATCCATAAATGAGAATAAGGAATTTCCAGCAGTATTGTCCACTAACGTATCTATATGTGGCAAAGGAAAATTATCCTTTGGACTAGCTCTATTCAGATCTCTATAGTCGACACACATTCGTACCTTCCCATCATTCTTTGGTACTGGGACAATATTTGCTACCCACTCAGGATATTTGGCCACTGTGAGAAACCCAGCATCAAATTGTTTCTTCACTTCTTCTTTAATCTTGAGCAGCATCTCGGGTCTCATTCTTCTCAGTTTCTGTTGTACGGGCTTACAATCAGGCTTTATTGGTAATTTATGGACAACCAATTCTGTATCCAGCCCTGGCATATCCTCGTAGGACCAAGCAAATACATCCTTGAATTCTTGAAGTAATTCTATCAAGCTTTGCCTTCCTTCAGCAGACAAGGTGGTACCAATCTTTACTTCTTTCTATCCTCATCTGCCCAGGTTCAAGATCTCTGTAAGCTCTTCGTGAGGCAGAATCTGCTCATCTTCCTGTTCCACCATCTTTAGTAATTCTGAGGGTGGTTCACATCCTCATCATCATCGCAACCTTCGATTTCCCCTTGACATATGGGCATCTCGAAATCAATCTCCGGGTCAGAGTCATTAGCATTCGTATTATTGATATCTGAGTTCCTGAAAGGGTAACGAAAAAGAAGATATATATATATATACATATATACATATGGGAGAATCCTTTCCCATATAAACAAATAGAAGAAATAATATATGCGTATATTCAAACAAAAATGCATGAGGAAATGTTGCCATTTGGGAATTAACAAAACACATCTTTTATTGAAAGCAAGTAAAAACACACAACTGAACCCTTTACATCAAATCACCTACTGTCCCAGGGTATGAACAATAGGGAAGAGTTCTAGTGTATTACTCTGCAAAAGATTTGTAAACTACAGGCAACTCCTCCGCAGTCCAGTTGTTCAACACAAAGCCCAGTGGCGCAGGGTAAATGCCCGTAGCTCTCATTTCTTTGAACTCCTCATCGGTTATGACATTAATGCCCAAGTCCTCCAAGGCATTCTCAACTATCCATTTACTGCTTTCCAAAGTCCCTTGAAACATATATCCTCCTGATACGAAAATGATGCTCAATGGCGGGAATGTCATGGGCTCCCAGCTTGGGTCCTCACCAGTCAATCTTGCCTTTCTCAATTCCTGAATCTTCTTGATGCTTCTCATTTTTTCTTTTAAAGTTGGCTGATACCCTAAACCGAACCTGTCTCTTTTAGTTACAGGGTAGATTGGGCCCACCAGTCCTTGCAACCGACGTTCAAACCCTTTGCCAGTTTTTGCTCCTCTTCCAAGAGTCAGCTTAAGCCCTATTTTGGTGCAGTTTGACAATCTAGGCTTCGGGATCTTCTTTCCTTCTGCCACAAACATGGCATTGACGTATTCCAACGATCTGAAAGAACATTCAACAGCTTTCTCTTCCATTTCAACGTATGGAGCAGTAGTAGAAACCGAAGCAATAATGTCTTCCTCAGCATGAATGCATATAAGCCTCCCATCCATTGCAAATTTTATCCTTTGGTGCAACGTTGACGGAACCGCACCGGCCTGATGAATCCAGGGCCTTCCCAATAAACAGTTGTATGTAGGCATGATGTCCATCACAAGAAACTCCACTTCGTATATCGCCGGGCCAATAGTCAAAGGGATATCAATCTTGCCTAGAACTTCTCTCTTCGTTCCATCAAAAGCTCGAACCACACTTTGGCAGCTTCTCATCAGGGTGCTGTCCACTGGCAATTTTTTTAGGGTCACCAAGGGCATCACATTTAACGCCGAACCGTTATCTATCAGTACTCTGGATAGAACATGCCCTTTGCACCTAACTGTGATGTGTAGGGCCTTATGATTGCCAATCATCCCAGAAGGGATCTCGTCCTCAGAAAAAGATAAAAAATTATCGGCCTGGATGTTGGCAACTAGTCGGTCCAGCTTTTCTGTGGGTATCTCCTTCGGGACAAATGTTTGGTTTAAAACTTTTAACAGGGCGTTGCGATGAGCCTCTGAACTCAGAAGAAGTGATAGGACAGAAATACGGGCAGGCAGTTTGTGCAATTGCTCAACATACTGTATTCACTATGTTTCAGAAATTTTAAAAATTCCATCGCTTCATTCTCCGTTATTGGCTCATTGACGATGGGTTCATATTCTCTTATCTGCACATCGATACTTTTTCCTTTCTCGACAGCAATCTTTTTCTCAGGTTCTTTGTGATAACATCTACCACTCCTGGTCATGTGTCCCACTTCATCTACCTCTTCCTGTTGCTTTGTCACCTCTCCTATTTGACAAGTATATCTCCAGGGTACCTGTTTATTGTCTTTGTACAGGAACGGGAGGGAGGTGTAATAATCACCTTTGGAGCTACCTTCTCAGCCACTCGATTCTTGGGAGTAATGACGAGGGGACAACTAGCACTATAGACCTCTTTGGATGATCCCTCAGAGGCGTAAACTTCCGCTTCTTCTTTCTCAGCCCCTTCTTTGAAGAACTCGATTTCCTTACTATCCATCATCTCTTGTACCAGCCCTAAGAAATCAGAACACTGTTGTATACTGTGTTTTGTGCAGTTATGGTAGTGGCACATCTCTTCATTATTGAAATGTTCACGTGGCAGATTAGTCTTTAATAGTCCTACCTTGACCATTTGGCACCACACCCAAGACATGGGTGACATCACCTCCCTAACATTTTTTACAGTCGTTTTTCCTTTCTCTTCAGCGACTGCATTAATCCCGGCTCCTGCATGGTTTGGCAATGGATTCTGGGCTATGTTTGGCTGTTCACTGTCACCAAAATTGATGACGTTTCTTCTTCTCAGAGCTTGGACGACCTTTTTGAAAGCGGGACAATTTTCAATAGAATGTCCGGAAACCCCTGCATGGTATTCGCACTTAGCACTAGCATCATACCACTTGGGATACGGGGGTTGTATAGGGTCCACATGATAAGGTGAGACTACATGTCGATCATATAATTCATGGAATAACTCCTTATAAGTCATGGGAATCGGATCAAATTGAGGCCTCTCTCTCCTTGGATCTCTTGCCCCTTGCCTATTGTCAATTTGGGGTGATGCTACCGTTCCCTGTGGTCGGGACACTGTGATATTATGGGAATCATACTGCCTTATTTTGTTGACTTCGTTTTCCTTCTTCCTCATCGGTTGTTTCTTGCTGGAATCTCCTCCCTCAAGCTTCCCGCTTTTGATTGCCATTTCAATCATTTCTCCCGCCGTAACTATATCAGCAAAACTTCGAGAAGGATTACCAACAAAATGTGAGAAAAATGGAGCCTTCAAGGTATTAACAAAAAATAGGTTCGTTTCTTCCTCTACCAACGGTGGGTGGACTTGTACTGCTACCTCTCTCCACCTCTGAGCATATTGTCTGAAACTTTCACTATGCTTCTTCTCCATTGCTTGCAGCACCATTCTGTTAGGCCTGACGTCCTTCACATGCTTATACTGGTCGAGAAAAGATTTGGCCAGGTCTTTCCATGTCCTGACATCAACTCTCCTTAGTTGATTATACCATCGCAATGCTGAGCCTACTAAGCTTTCCTGGAAACAGTGGATCAACAGCTGGTCGTCCCTACGTAACCAGTCATTTTCCTGCAGAACATTGTGATATGGGCAGAAGGGCATTGGGTACCGTCGTATTTCTCGAAGTCAGGGGTTTTGAACTTGGGAGGTAGGACCAGATCAGGAACTAAACTCAGTTCCTTAGCGTCGAGACTATACAAGCTGGTATCTTCTTTCATAGCTTGTACTTCATTTGCTAGCTGCTTATATTGCTCCTGCAACAACTTGTTTTCGCTCTTCTTTGCTTCTTCATCAAGGTCCGGGACCTGGTGATATGGGCTTTCTTCGGGATGCGAACAAGATCCAGGTTGCGGATTCACTGCAATGCCGTCAGGATTTATGTGTACTTTGGTATGGACAGATGTTCCTTGGATATTCGGAGACTGTACCGGGGTAAACCCTGGGGGGTAAAGTGGTTCTTCACTTGTTTGCTCATGGGCCTTTCCGTGCTCTGGATTTCTCCCTCCCAGCATATTTGCCAACTTAGACAACATATCCTCTTGAGCCTTAAGCATATCTTCTTGCATTTTCTCAGATCATCTTGCAACTGCAATTGAGTTCTTTCTATTTGAGCAATCTTATCATCCATGGCCTTCCTTGTGTTATAGTGATGCTTGAAATTTCCCAGTATTCTGTAATGTATCCCTTATTGTTAATTTTAATGCTTTGAGGATGAATGCAAATTATGTAAAGTGTGATAAAAAATGCAACACAAAACTTAAATTACAAATAAAATGCAAATGCATGCAGAAAGGCATTGATTCATAAGACGCGATCAGTCTTAGAACAACTTTCATTTAGGACAAAAGCATCATCTTTACAAGAAAAGTCCATTACAGAAATGGCCTAGCTCTCATGTTCAGCTCTACTATCTGACTGACAAGCCAATCGACCCTCTCTCCTACACCTGATGCTGGATTGGTATAGCTCTGGATGACTTTTGCTTGGAGGTCCATCTCTCCCAACTGCCTCACAATGCCGCTTAACTGATTCATGGTCTCTCAGATCACGTGATTCACGTTTGTCTTCCAGTCTCTAAAGTGATCGTTTGAGTTTTGCCATTGCAGTCTGGTGCCTTGGACGGTGCGCTCGAGACCAGCGATTTGTGTCTGGCAGCTTCGTAAGGCAGCCTCTAAATCATGAATCTTCTTTTGCAAAGCAGCGTTCTCCTCGAGGCTAACCCTTTGATCCACTGGGCAACACTGACTGTTTTCTGCAGATAAGGAACTTTCAAGCTGCATAACGTAGGCACTGTACTCTTCATTCTTTGCCTTGGCTCGAGCTAACTCTTCTCATGCCTTGATTCCATTTCATGCATCTCTTGATTGAGTACCTCTATCCGTTCGTTCTTTGCTCCGCACCTCTGTATCCAGAGGAATACTTCATCCTGTTTGCCTTGGAGCACACTCTCCCGATGTTGCCTTTCTAATTTTAGCTCTTCTTTGCTTTGCCTCTTCTCAGTTTCAAGCTCGTCGATTCTTTGCTTTCTAACCTCAAGTTCGAGTTGCATGTTATTTGCCTTCATTCTGAGTTCTTCAATATTAGCATGTAATTCTTCTTCTCGCTTCTTGCTCAAGGTGTACCTTTGTCTTAACTCTTTAGCCTCTGTCCTTTCGCTCTTCAGTGCCCTAACCCAGGACCTTCTCTCAGACTCAAGTTCTTGATTTCTTTTCTTCTTCTCTGTCTCTACTTCTCTGACTCGGTGCTCTCTCTCGGCTCTGACGTCTCTAACTCGACGATCCCTCTCAGCCCGGAGCTCTAACCGCCACTGCTCTGAAGTTCTCCCGAGGCCAGCAATTGCCCGTGCTCGACTCATCTTTTGGTAATCGCTCTGTAAACTAGTGAGATTGGCCTCCACTTCATCCTTTCTCTTGCGCATAAGCTCAAACTGTGTATTATAGAACCCCCTATCGATGTCCAACATGAAATTCTTTTGTCTAAGGGCCTCACACTCTGCTTCCTTCCTGGCGATTTCTGCTTCGAATTCACTCTTTAGTATCTCCAACTTAGACGGTACGCATTTAAACTGTGCTTCCAAAGGAATTGTTTGGTCACGATCCGCCAATGGAAGGATATCATTCTTTCGCACCGCCCTCCATGCCACGTAATCTGGGGTCAGCATGACCTCAGCTGCTATGAAATCAGTTCTAAAGGTTGACTTCCACGCCTCTGACATTGCACGAGCAGTTTTTCTTGTAGTGATCTCCACAGTACACAAATTCAGATGCCCTCAGACCGGATGTAGCTGGGATGAATTGGCGTGCCCCAAATTGCCTCAGTACCATCAGTGGCGCATAACCTACTCCACCCCATAACCCTAATAGGGTTACCCAATCGGAATCCCCGCATTTGTACAACACATCCACAAAAGCTAACCAGGGGACACGCCACACTATATCATGCTCCTGTAAATTTCTGAAGAGTGAGACCCAATCCTTCCTGGTGAGATGCTCTGGCCACTCTTTAGTGAGGAAATCTTTTAAGGGTGAATAGGCCGTAGAAAACCGTCGACTATACTCTCGGTCAATTTTCCAGAAGTGACTGTGTATCCAAACAGTAAGCAACTGGACACACCCGGTGAAGCGGCTACTCTCAGCTCTTCTGCAACTGCTAAGTGCTCTGAATGTTTCAGCCAAAACCGCAGGAACAGGGTTTACCTTCCTTTCCAAACGCTCGAATAAATCGACCACTGCGGCTTCCACGTGATAAAGAACTTTCGGGAAAATCATCAAACCATAAATTCCCAAGGCGAACATTTCCATGCTCTTCTCGATATCGCTATGCTTGACAATGAGCTCCTTGAGGCATGACCAAGGGAAGCAATCAGACTCTCCCTTCTTTTGGATTCGATCAGCAACCCACTTCTCTCCCATCCCAGTAATCCTTGCGATCTTGCTCTTAAAGGATTGTGTCCTTGAGGCTTTTTGAGTAGATACGGTCCAAGTGTATCGTCTCGAAATGAAACAAGGAGGTGTATTCTTCTAACGTGGGAGTCATGTCTTCCTTGTTGAAAGTGAAGCAGCTATATGCGGGATTCCAAAACTGGACGAGAGCTTTGATTAGGGGTTCGTTTACTTTCACGTACAACAGAAGGGCGATGTCACCATACTTTTGCCAGAGAGAGTATTTCACCTCAGAATTCCAACTTTCCCAAATTTCGCGTAACTCTTGCAAATCGTTTTGCTTTAGACTGACCGGAGCAACCTCTGGTAGTACTGATATGTAATCTTCAGTCAAACTGTCGCCTTTCTTCCTCTGAGTTTCCTCGGACCACGACCTCACTTCTGCGTTATCCACTTCCTTGTTATGAAAGCTCTTGTCCATTTTATGACCGCCTTCTACTTTTATGACCACCTTGTGAATCAACACCTTTCTTCATGAATGATGATGTAATGCAGCGGTAATAAATAAAACACAAACAAAAATAAAAATGTGTTAGTATATACAATGAATAGTCAAAGAATAAACAAACAACATGAAGATAGAAAATATATACATCCTAAACCTAATTCACATGGTATCTACCCACATGTTTTGTTACTCATAAAAAAATCCTAACCGCATGGTATCTAATTCACATGCATGTTTGAAAAATAAACCTAACCACATGATCTCTAGTTCGCATACTTTTTGCAAAAAAATAAATTCGAGGGAAAAGTTAGAATGAGTTTCCTTTGTGTCTGCGGACAGAGATTCAACATAAGATGGGCAGAGTTTCAGTATTTCTAAAAGGGTCCTCGAATTGTCCTTTGCTGGTTCCCCCTTGGGCTTGCCAGACCCTCGATCCTCGCCCATTATAGGCTTAAAACGGATCAAGTTCAATTTCGAGAGGATACATTTCCCTATGTCCATGCGAGGAAACTCAATGTTTCACTCGTAAACATAAGGCATGTACCCCAGAGGTTACTTGCTAAAGCCCATGCGGAGAAAAGTAATTTTTCTCACGTAGGCGTAGCGTTCACCCCTACCTAACGGGATAGAGCACAGTAAGAAGGCTCTAAATATCAAAACGGTTGTAACGACAGTGAGGGGAAACCCATAATCCTTTGCCTCGATCCAAGAAAAACAATAGACTAAAACGAAGGTCAGAAAACTGAAACATGTAGAACACACATTAGTATAACTATTTATTCATTCACCAAATTACAAATTAAGACGTAAATAAAACAATTCAAACAAACAAGGGATCAAAGTCCAAATTAAAGCAAACTTATAAATTTCGTTGCAAAGACAATTAATTAATCGACGATCGGCCTGACTCTCTAAAAAAAGGTCCCCAGCGGAGTCGCCAAGCTGTCGAAACGATTTTTAACCGGGGCGTGGGGCGAGATTTTGGAAACCGCGTCATTTTTAATTATTCTCTTTTCAATTGAATTTTAATTAAAAACGATGCAATTTTAGAAAACCTCTCGTTTCGAAAAATTGGAAATTCCGTTACGGTAAAATAATAAGGTTCGAGGAGTCGCCACCAATCTTTGATTAGGGTGTGATTGGACACCCAAAAGCGTTGTCATTTTAAATAAAATTAATTTTAATTAAAACAACAATTTGAGGTCTGCGTTATCAAAATATGAGTCCGGGAGTCAGTTACGTGCGGGGAAGGATTAGCACCCCCACAGCGCCCTAAATCGGTACCTAGTCGATTAATTAATATCTTTGCAACGAATTTTACAAGTTCAAATTTAGTTTAATTTTTGATCCCTTAAAACAACAAAAGTGCATTTTAACATTCAAAAAGCAACAAAATAGGTTAAATTAAAATTACCAAACCATTAGAAAGATAAAGGATATTCGATTATTTAAAATATCGAGACCAGATCTTTAGGTAAGTTCTAACGATCTTTTCTCAAATAATTTAAATAGCCGAATATTTCTTTTTCTTTCATTCCCAAATTTTAAAGTGAAGAAATCGAATTTTTGATGTCACTGATGGGATACACTTGTAATTTAAAATCGTCAAGAACGACTTTCCTGTAAGTTAAGAAAGCCATTTTGACGGTTTTAAATTAAAAGGGTATTACCCTTAATCCGATTATGTAATTAGGTCAAGTTGCATATGAGGACAACATGCATAAATTATACAAAGTGATGTTAATGCAAAAGATAATTAAATATGCGAGTAAAGTAAATGAATTCAACATGCTCATAAAAATAAATTACACCTACATCTATGCGAATTACAGGCTCAAAATAATATGCATGCATACACTTAAAATAAATCTAAATTAACCTAAAATATTTAAACAATAGACTAAAATAAAAAGTTAAACATCAGGTTCATTTTCATAAAAATTCCATTTTCATGTACTGCAATCATAATATAACCCAAAATATTGCATAGGACTAGATTGAAGGTTTTCCAAATTACATATCCAGTGTATAAATAACATGAAAATAGCCAAAACGTGATACAGGACCAAAATACAACACGCTGCAAGTTAGGAGGCTAAATTAAAATCCAGCGAAAGTTCATGTTTCAGGACCGAAACAAAATGCGCTCAAAATCAAGAGACAAAAGTAACATTACAAGTTTACAACAAATAACCATTTGGGGACCAAACCGAGACGGATCAAAGACTGAAGGACCCACGCAGCTACTAACCCACTATCCCAAAACGCGGATTACTCCCCCTGCTGCCAAGGCGCTGCCGTTTTGGCACCGACCAAAACTATGCCGTTTCACGGCCTCCTAAACGACGCCGTTTTGGCGTTATGACAAACGGAACATTAGGGTAAACTCCTAAACCTGAACCCATTCTAACCCTTACCCTAAACAACTCTCAGCCGTTTTCTCTCAACCTTTGCCAGATACCCTGCCGTTTTCCTCAAATCCCTCTCCTCTCTTCGCCTAACCCTACGCGAAAGCCAAGCCTCTACCGCCTCCGCCGTAGCAACCGCCGTGGTTGCTACCTCCAAACGACCCCGACGAGAACCCCTCCTCTCCGACAAAACCCAAAACCAAAGGGGCTAAACTAAACCCTTACCTCACTGCTAAACCCCGCGACCCTAGCCCCGTTACCCGGTTGAACTATGACCAAACCTGTACTGAACCCTTCAAATCCCTAAATCCCGAGACCTAAAACCAACATGCATGACTCGAAATCAACGGGAGGCGAAAGGTTTTACCTTCTCACAGACGGGGTATGGATTCCTAGTGACGAAAGCTACTGGATCGGAAGGGTAAGTCTCTTTTGCTTTCGTTTTGTTCTCTGGTTGTTGATGAATGATCTTCTGGGTATTTCCTTTTTGTGTTCTTTTGGGTTGTATTCTGTTTTTTTTTTTTTTTTTGATTGAGAAATTTCCGTTTTTTTTTGTTCTTCTCTGTTGCCGATGACCGAGAGAGCCCTTCCCTTACCCCCTTCCTTTCCTTTTATATTTCTAGTTGATAGATTTCTTTCCAGTTTTCTTCTTTTCTGTTTCTGCTCTCGTTTGGTGTGTTTGCAGGGCTCTGGAGCGAGCAAGTCACGGGCGCGAGCAGCCTGGGCACAGGCGATGGGGAACAGTCCCGAGGGACTTCACGTGGGTAGCACTCGGTTGGTTCGTGCTGTCTTGGAGTTCTGAGAGCATCTGCGCACGATGGCTGGGGATGCTTGGGACGTCGTGAGCCGTTGGATCCTGATGACAGATCCAACGGCCTTCATGTTGCGGCGCTGGAAGCTGGGATAGGAAAACCCTAACGGGTTTAGGGTTCTTTTGTACATGGACTGTTGTTTGGGCTGTTTAGTCCAGCCTGTTGTAACTTGTTTCAATTTGGGCCTGTAATAAAACATTTATTTAGTGCATTAAACATAATATACATATTAAACACCCTACATAATTAAACACACATGATAATAAACTAAAAATAACCTAAATAGATAAACACATGCAACACATGGTAATAATAACTAATTAATAATATATAAACTGGAGTAAAGCTCGAACGAGAACCCCAGACAAAAACAGGTGTTTACACCAATAATTTTATATATTTTGTTGTTTACTTTTAAATTTTATAAATTTACTTTAAAAATATTTAATATCATATGAACAGTGGATACTACTTATAAAATCATTTTTACTGATAATATATTAAATAATAATTCTTATTTTATATACATATATTAATTAAACATGTTTATAAATTAAATCCAATCAAGTTAAATTTATTTTGAACAATAGCAACTGGATGCAAATGACCAACATCGAAAGAACCTAATAACTTTAATAAAAACTCATTATCTATGTCGAACGAAACACTTTACGAAGTGATAAAGGAGTAGTGAGCACACCAAACTATCTGACAGGCTGTTTTACTACATAATTATGATTATATCTGCAAACAACCTTTTACCATACAGGGATATGACTATATGTGATCACAAACAAACCAATTGTTGTGATAGTATTTGTGCGAACACCAAAATAACCGCAAAGATATGCGAAAAACGTACCAAAAGCTATAAAGATCCTATCACAAGAGTAGAGAAAATATGTGCCACAAGAGCATAGAAAAATGTATCATAAAAACAAAGATTATTATTCAAAATCAAAAAATAAAACCCAAGAAAAAAGAAAATAAAAGACAAAGCATGAAAAACAATAAAACTAATAATTTTCGATGATCGATAACTAATATAAAGATTGACGTCGCTTCCGACTAAACAAAAATTAAAGAGAAAGAAAGAATGACGCAAAAATATTGAGAAAAATTTAAGTTGAAAAGAGAGACGAAGACGATTGCAAATTTATTTAAAACCAAGTATCCATTTTTAAATATATACTTTACGTATTAAATGTTGTAATATTTATATATTTTTATTGATTATATAGTTAGGTAAAGCATATTAAATTGGAAATTTAGAATTAAGAAACTACTTTTTAAAGAAAATATATTTTAAGAAGTAAATGCTTTTTTTTTTCAAAATTAATAATGACGATGACATATAACTTCTAGAAGAGAATTGAAGTTGAATAACGCGTTTTGCTTCAAGGATTGACCAAAAAATATTATAATTTGCAGTCTATAAGGATTTCAATTGATACGAAGACACATTTATCAAACCTTTTATACTAATATATTGGCCTAATGTTTATTATTATTTTTTTGTTACCCTTTTAGTTTTAAGGTTTCATCTTGATTAATTCGGATCGACCCATGTTGCACTCCTAGTTTTAGTGGGTGAATCTTTCAGCAGGAATTTTCTGCATACACAAGGACTCGAACTCGAGACCTTACTTAAATGATATCAAATTGTTTATCACTTGAACAAACCTCTATTGATAATATATTGACATAATGTTAAATAAGGCCTCTAATATTTATCAAAACTTCTATTTATTTTTTAATAAAAGCTGCTAGTGTTATTAAAAAGTGAAAATATTCAAAATTACAATACGAATTTACAACTATCATCGTAAACTAAATATATAATTTGGACATTTTCCTATAACATTGAAACTAGTCACTTTAGATTATGTAAGGGCATACATATGCCCATGGAAATGACCATCCAGCTCAGTTGGTAGAGCACAAGGTTCTTAACCTGGGGTCGTGGGATCGAGTCCTACGGAAGGCATTTCATAATTCTGAGGTCTCCTACGGAAGCTGCTTTCAACCTGGTGTTGGGGGCAGCCTACTATCCTACCTCTCCCTTATTTCCATAACATATGGGAATAAGGGCCAGCTAAAAAATATGACTGCATCGGCAAACGAACCACAAAAGGAGACTAAGCTTTTGAAAGACCATTGAGAACCGCAAATCACAGTCGAGTGTCATGAGAAACTATCCACGAACGTAAAATCGCGTATCCAAATTTAATCTGAGGGTCCATAGCCGAGAATATCAACTTAATTACAAATAAGCACCATCTTGATCAGTTGTGGCGTCGTAAAATAAACCCTGAGAAAACATAAAATAAAAAGAACGATCAAACGACCAAAAAAGAAGACAAAAAATGTGCCACAAAGACATAGAAAAAACATGTCATAAAGACATAGATAAATGTGCTACAAATGTATAATTTTTCTTATTAAAAAATTAAAAAAAGAAACAAAGAGAGAAGATAACTGAAAATCAGAAATCAACATTAAAACCAATGCCGTCGTCGATTAAACAAAATAAAAAAATTGATCTATTTTAAAAAAATGGCTAGGGTTACTACGCTTTTCTAAAATTATAAACTTAAAAGTTAAAGAAGGCCAAATCTCTACTTCTATTTATTTATTTTTTAAATATTTTTAACATTTTACCTATTATATTTTATGAGATTGGATCAAATTTTTAGTATTGTTACTTGTAAAGTTTGGACATATATATTTTTATTAAAATATAATATATTTTATTATTATCTTAATATTTATTAATTTTTACAATTTATTGTACTAATGTATTTCATGAATTGATAATATTTACTTATAAGATATATTAACAGTAAAATATGTAATAATTTAATATATTACTTTTGATATTTAAAAAATATTTTTAATAAATAAACGAATTTCGTCACTGTTCTAATTATTAATTAGCACGAACCCCAATGATCTCGATGATAAAAGAATTATTGTTATTCTTTTATGTCCCAAATTTGAGTACTAGGAATATTATGAGTACAAACGTTCAATATTAAATGATTAAGAATTATTTTTAAACATATATTACCAAAATTATTAAAAAAATATTAATTCATAAATTTGACCATCATTTTGGCCTATTATTTCTCTAAAATAAATATAAAAAAACTTGTCAAACAAGACCAATGAGCTTTCAATAGAGTCAAGATTGTGAATTCATACAAGCAAAAATTATCTTGTGAATAAAAATATAAATTTAATTTCTACACATACATAATAAATATTTGACTTATAAGATCAAATGATGTATGTTGAAAATGGAAATCGTAACCGCAACTCATTAAAATAATAGGTTATGGGTTTTATAAGTTATCTAATATGATATAAAATAATATAAAATAATATTTTATTATTACTTTGATATTTAATTATTTTTAATTAAATTTATTCTTAAATAATTTAACGTGATGCATGTTATATTATTTTATTTTTTGTTATAAAAGATTAATGACGCTCTATGGATGTGTTATGTGACATAAACTATATATTTACTAAAAAATTATAAAAATCCTTACAGTGTCATATAACAAGGGATGTGGTTAGTATATACATATAGTTTGGGATGAAATTGGAATGTTCAAAAGTCTGAGGACTCATTTAGAATCATAGTCATAGTTTAGGGATGAAACTGGAACATTTAAAAGTTTAAGAACCAATTTAAAATGAGAGTCATACTTTGAGGACATGTGATGGAATTAACTCTTTATATTTTATATTGATTAATTTTGTTTTTTATAAGTAGGATGTATTATATTTGTATTTGTTGATAGTATAATTTTATTTATTTCTTGCACTCCTTAAAGATTTTGAATATTATAGTTTTATTTAAAATATTATATGCACTTTTTGAAAAATGATACTCTAGCAATTTAGGCATATAAATTTTGAAACAAGTGAATTCGCTATATTCTTACGAAATGTTATAGAAATCAACTGTGGTGAAATGAATAATAGACGGGGAAGACGATTGGATCACCTGACATCTTTGTGAAGACATCGAAAAAATCTAGGGAAGATTCAGCGTCTTTCCCATACTACATGCATTTGAAACATCAAGTCTAACGAAGTAATAATATAGAAGACGTTGAGTGATCCATACGTCTTTCCAAAAATATCAAAGGATCCAAACGTCTTTTAAAAACACTATAATAAATATTTTATTTGTACAAATAATTTTTTCAACACTCTAAATCAACTAATATTTTTGGCAGAAAATAATTTAAGATGGAAAAAGGAAGTCCAATACTATACATAGACCAAAGTTTGAGGCTTTGCTATTAAGACCGATCTACACTATGTTGTGTTAAATAGATTAAACGAAATGAAATTACGTACGAATTGTTACTTAATATCAGGTTAACTGTATAAATGGTTATTGAAGCATAAGTAAATTTTTTTTACTTTATTAAAGACTTAAAAGTAATAAGATGATGACTAACGTTATCGAAAAATAATAAAATGATCATTGTGCCGTTAAACGTTGTTATTCTTATCACGAAAAATTAAATTGACACGTTAATAGTTTGGCTCAACCCTTCACTCTTTGCCTCAACATATTATCGGGGACTTAAATAGCATTTTGTTATCATAATAGCGGTTATAATATAAAAGTAAAAGTGTCATCCGAAATCATTATCGTACAACTGCAATACCTACAACGACCGTAATAACGCCTGCTATTGTCACAATCGTAATAAATTAAACACAATGCAACTAAAAAAACCTCAATATTACATCATGACATGAACAATGAACCACTTCCCCCACACTCCAACAAATAACACCTTGGATAACCCAATCAACCTACATATTAGCCTAAAGAATAGCGCAATAAGCCTATGATAATTTGAGCCCAACTTAATATCTATAAAGTAATTTTTAAAGAAAAGTAACAAAAAGTCTTCGTATCCCTCCTCTCCAAACAAAAAAATAAATTCTTAGATTGGTTTGTTGAAGTGGTAAACAATTTGATATCACTTAAGCATGTCTCGAGTTGGAGATATTGTATATGCCAGAAGATTTCCGCTGGGATATTCACCCACCAAAACTAGGTGTACGACGCGAGTTAATCCGGATTAAATAAGATGAAATCCTAGAATAAGGAGGGCAACAATTCTTTTTTTAAAAAGCTATGGGATAGGGAAGATTTACTAGGTTGAGCAATAGTTGAACACTTAGGCTAGAAAAATGGGATTTTGTTGGATAAATGGAGAACAACCTCCTCTAATTGATCCAACAACTTTGGGAAGGGGAAGGCATGCAATTCACCAAATCATTGTTAAATATTGCTTTCAATTTTGTCCATCTCACCCCTACAAAAGGAGACAACGCTATCTATCATTATATATAAATATAATTTATTTATTTATTTATTTACACACCCGAAAAAGCAAATCTTTTATCGACCAAATGAAATCTGTATTTAATGAAAATAAGAGGACAGGAAAAAAATTAATAGTGATGGAATAAATTCCTTTAATTCAAAATGTCATGTACATTGAACTTCTCACTCATAATATATGAATTTCCTTCATATGTCGTGTCCAAAATCAACATGAAATTTATAGTTGTTGTAATCTCGCTATTTAGAATTTTTATAGTAAAAAATCAAAATTTTAAAGAAATTAAGGAAGGTACATTTACAAGTTAAAAAAACTTTTTATGAATTAAACAGTAAAAAAATCTTGAATTATGAATTAAAAATTAAATTATATTTTTCCTTATATCACAATAAACAATTGTTCATATCAGGATTACACCAAGATATTTTCAAGATTTCTTATAAGAAATAGCGTAAAGTACACAAGTGGTCCCGACTATAAGATATTGCTTTATTGAATTCTTTGACTATTAAAAATTATAATATAATCCCCAAGTTATGAAGAGTTATTTTGTTGAGTCCCTTGACTATTGAAAGTTACAAAATGGTCACATGACTATTCATTATGATCCAAACTCATCATTTTTTGTTAAAAAAATAATGATCGTCTGAATTGAACATTAACATACGGACTGAGATAGGATAGTTGTTTTAGATTATGAGATCCGATTTTATTATATTTCAATAAGTAGGTTAACATTCAGCTCAGACTGCAGTCAATGTTTTAACAGAAAATAATGAGTTTGGAACATAATGAATAGTCAGGTAACCATTTTGTAACTTTTAATAGTCGAGAGACTCAACAAAGTAACTTCCTATTGTTAGAGGACTATTTTGTAATTTTTAATAGTCGATGGACTTAATAAAATAATATTCTATAGTTAGGGGATCATTTGTGCAATTTACCCTAAGAAATAATATTAGACAACTTTTCATGTGATGACAATGATGATAATATATATAGACTGCATATATTATTCAAGTTTGCAGTGCATATATTTGATTGCTTCTTTTGCTTGCATTTGTTAAACATAATAATGAATGGTAAATATAATATATGAATTACTAATATTAAGTGTATATATATATAATGTGTGTATATATATTTAGGGCTCTGATCTCCATTTCATATACAAAAAATAATAATATCATAATATATATTACCATCAACTGCGGTCCTTTCTAGATTTTACTGCTCTTTTTCTACTGCTTTACATGCTTTTCAAATGACAAATGATAAAAGAAAATTGACCATCTAGGGGGTGGATTGATTGCTTTTCGGGACTAAGGTAAAAAGAACTTATGTTTCTTTAACCTATAGTACAGCAAGGTGATGAATTGATAATGGTGGTGGGTGGAGGTGACTTTTGGGTTGTTCGAATGAGTTTAGATCGGATTAATTTGGAGTTTATATTATATTTGATTTAAATTCGATTTGGGTCAGATCTAATTTGAATCTATGCAAAGTCACATCGAATCAATATCAAATCATATACTTTTTAGATCAAATCAACATCAAATCAATCAATTTTCAGATCAAACCAACATTGAATTGGTCAGTTTCTGGGTCAATAGATTTTCGGGTCGAGTTAATAACTGATTGATTAGTTTTTGGTTTGAATCCATGTTTGAATATTCGAGTTAATTTAGGTTGAGTTGTGTATGATCAAACAAGTTTTAAAAAATAAATAATACAATAGGTGGTAATTAACTTGTAGTATAATAATATTAAACTATTATCGAATGTAGTGGTTAAATATTAGTATAATAAGATTGAACCATTAACTATTATCAAATGTGGTGGTTATTTATCAGTATAATACAAAAAGAAAATAAAACATATATAATTTTTTTTGGATAATTCCGCTTCATTACCCAAGAAAGAAGAAAACCTGCTACAGTTAACATCGTACAATAAATAACATAGATAAATCACCAGACAGTAACAACAAAACAACAAACACAGTGGAGGAACAAAACAAAAAACATCAGCTTAGGAAATGCCCCAGTTAGCGCAGAGGATTGCGTTTCTGGGGTCGTTTATATTGATAGCCTTACCCTCCATACGGACACGCAAAGCTTCTTTGATGTCCTGCAGAACATCATCCACTGACTGCGCTCTTCCTCCATAGAGTCTATTGTTTCTCTCCTTCCAAATACCATAGATGTGGCTTGTCCAAGCAAGTCGAAGCACTCCCACAATGAATGACTTTCCCTTGAGGCAGCGAATTGCCCAAACTAACTCACCATCCCAGCAACTAACCCCTCGATAAACATCACAAAGACCAAGAATAGCTCCCCATAAGCCTTTAGCAAAGATGCAACCAAAGAACAGATGGTCTCTACACTCAGCCTCCATACCACACAGTAAGCAATCAACATTCTCAATGTTTAAACCCATTCTTTGAAGTCTAACCCGAGTAGGGCTCCTGTCAAGAATGGCCATCCATGCTATGACACTATGTTTAAGGATACGCCCAGGGAACCAAACAATATGCTGCCAAGGAACCTTAGGAGCTCTAGTTCGCAAAGCTTCCCATATGCTTCTAGTGCTCAAGCTACGGTCCAGGCCAGCAAACATATATCATTTTATTATTTATCAAGTTGTTAAAAAATAGATAATAATAATAAATTATTCGTTTAGTTTAAATCAATTATATTGTTAAAATCGGATCAATGTTTGATTCTGTTCGGATCTAGGTAAATTAAATTTGAGCTTCTTTTGGTAAGGGTTACTTTCCATTTGAGTTATTTTTTTATTCAGTTTACTTTCAGTTGGAGCTACTTTCGGTTTGGATTACTTTCAGTTCTGATTACTTTTAATTTGAGTTGTTTTTTTTATTCCAGTCAAACTGGATATGGGTCTATATTGATCTAGTTAAAATTTGAGTCGATTTTGACTTTCAAATTAAAGTTACATAATCACATTTAAATCTATATCGGATATTAAATCAAATAAATTAATTTAAATAATTGAATTCAAATGAAATTTACCAGTTCAATGGTGGATGCCTTTATCTCCACGATCATTTTGAATAGATTTTTTTGATTAATTTGAGGTAAGTACAAGATAATAACTGTTCAAAAATAACACTTAATCATTTGACATTGATTACTCATACTTTTGTCATTCCTGGTGCTTAAACCCGGGACATCAAGGAATACTAATAATTCATTTATCACTGAATTTGCTTGGTTCGCACATTTTAAATAGAAAAATTGAAATTTAAAAAAATAAATGTTTATTCTAAATATATGGAATCTATAGATCAATTTGAATTAAATTTTTGATAAATATTTTGTATAGCTTTTCCTAATAGAGTAATAGCAACTTTTTAAATTAATGATTTGAATTAAATATTGGATAAATAATTCTTGTATTTATTTAGTCTTTGACATGACCTTGTAACAAACCATAAGAAATAAATACGATAATAAACTAATTAGTCACAACAAATATGAGTTTTATACATTAACCCAAACCTATAGTTTCTTATTATATCAATATTTGTTATAACAACAACTCACATGTTTGGTAGTTACTCTAATATAAATATTCTAGAAATGAAGGTGGTGTGTTTTGCATGTGAATGTTATCCATCAAATTACTAAGATAAATGGTTGTCCCTTGTTCCCATATATAATGGGGTAAGGGGGAGGTAAGATAGTAGGCTGCCCCCAACACTAGGTTGAGAACAGCTTCCGTAGGAGACATCCAAATTATGAAATGTCCTTCATGGGACTCGATCCCACGACCTCAAGGTTAAGAACTCACATGTTTGGTAGTTACTCTAATATAAATATTCTAGAAATGAAGTTGGAGTGTTTTGCATGTGAGTGTTATCCATCAAATTACTAAGATAGATTTATGTATTTTTAAAATATATAATAATATCTTCCAAGACGAATAAAAAAATCATAAATATTTTGAAAATTAAATTTCTATAAGTTAAATATGATCTCTATTACGATTTATTTGAATTAAATTTTAGATTAAATTTTTTATTTTAAAAAAAAATCTATACAATGTTGAAAATGAAGAAAGGAGGAACAAACAACTAGTTGGTCCAGTGAGATGAGGCACTAAATCCTTTAAGTTAGGTTAGAGGTTTGAATTTTGATGTTTGCGAATGAAACAAACTGGATTGAGAGGTTTATTTTGCCTTTGCAGTATCGGATCTGAATTAATTAATCAATAGATCGGATAACGATGATTTTAAAAGAAAGAATGAAGAAAGGGTTGAGAAACATGACTTCATTGTATATTATATTTTATTAGACTCAAGAAATTGTAGTTACATGTTTTTGTTTTAAGTCAATGATTCCTAAAGTGCTTATCCGACAACAATGAACATTCCCCTAAAGTTGAAATACTTCAAAACCCAACTTGGCTCACTCTCAAATCCTCTATCAAAACCTTACAGAAGTTGTTGAACCCACCTCTCTTTTCCCAAGGCCCCGTCCCCGTTTGATTGAGGTTTGTAATATATACGAGTTAGAATCCCTTTAGTGAAATTTTCTTTTTTTAGTTTTATATATATTTAAAATCGTTGAATGATTAAAAATAGAAGGTTGATATTAACTTTTTTTTTCGGTGAATATCTTCTCATTTTCTATTGTTAACCTTAATTGTTTATTTGCACTTATCCAATGGTCTAAAATCTGTGTAAATTTTAAAAGTTTTACACTGTGTAATTGAATCCCTATATATATATATATATGATTATATGAGATTAAAACTATGATCAAATTGATAAAATATATAAGTAACAAAGAATAAATGTACTTGTAATATATTAAAAAAACTTGTCAAACAAGACCAATGAGCTTTCAATAGAGTCAAGATTGTGAATTCACACAAGCAAAAACAATTTTGTGAATAAAATATAAATTTAATGTCTACACATACATAATAAATATTTGACTTATAAGATCAAATGATGTATGTTGAAAATGGAAATCGTACCCGCAACTCATTAAAATAATAGGTTATGGGTTTTATAAGTTATCTAATATGATTTAAAATAAGATTAAATAATATTTTATTATTACTTTGATATTTAAATATTTTTAATTAAATTTATTAGACCACTTTTCATGTGATGGCAATGATGATAATATAAATAGACTGCATATATTATTCAAGTTTGCATCTGCATATTATTTGATTGCTTCTTTTTCTTGCATTTGTTAAACATAATAGTGAATGGTAAATATAATATATGAATTACTAATATTAAATATATATATAATGTATATATATATATATATTTAGGGCTCTGATCTCCTTTTCATATACAAAAAATAATAATATCATATTATATATTACTATCAACTGCGGTCCTTTCTAGATTTTACTGCTCTTTTTCTACTGCCTTACAGGCTTTTCAAATGACGAATGATAAAAGAAAATTGACCATCTAGGTGTTGGGTTGATTGCTTTTTTAGACTAAGGTAAAAATAACTTATGTTTCTTTAACCTATAGTACAACAAGGTGATGAATTGATAATGGTGGTGGGTGGAAGTAACTTTTGGGTTGTTCAAATGAGTTTAGATCGGGTCAATTTGAATTGAATCATTTCGAGTTTATATTATATTTAATTTAAATTTGATTTGGGTCAGATCTAATTTGAATTAATTTGAGTTTATGTAAAGTCAGATCGAGTCAATATCAGATCAGTTAATTTTCATATCAAATCAACATCAAATCAATCAATTTTCGTATCAAAACAACATTGAATTGCTCAGTTTTTGGGCCAATAAATTTTTAGGGTCGAGTCAATATCTTATTGATTAATTTTTTGTTTAAGTCAATGTTTGAATATTCGAGTCAATTCAGGTTGAGTTGTGTATGATCAATCAAGTTAAACAAATAAATAATACAATAGGAGGTAATTAACTTGTAGTATAATAATATTAAACTATTATTGAATGTGGTGGTTAACTATTAGTATAATAAAATTGAACCATTAACTATTATCAAATGTAGTGGTTAATTATCAGTATAATACAAAAAGAGAATAAAACGTATATCAATTTATTATTTATCAACTTGTTAAAAATAGATAATAATAATAATAATAAATCGTTTGTTTAGTTTGAATCAATTATATTGTTAAAATCAGATCAATGTTTGATTCTGTTCGGATTTAGGTAAATTAAATTTGAGCTTCTTTTGGTTAGGGTTACTTTCCATTTGGGTTATTTTTTATTCAGTTTACTCGGTTCGAGCTAATTTCGGTTTGGATTACTTTCAGTTATGATTAGTTTTAATTTGAGTTTTTTTATTCCAGTCAAACTGGATATGAGTCTATATTGATCTAGTTAAAATTTGAGTCGATTTTGACTTTCAAATTAAATTTACATTATCACATTTAACTCTATATCATATCTCAAATCAAATAAATTAATTTAAATAATCAAATTCAAATGAAATTTACCAGTCCAATGGTGGATGCCTCAATATCCACGATCGTTTTGAATAGATTTTTTTATTAATTTGAGGTAAGTACAAGGTAGTATATGTTCAAAAATAACTTTCAATCATTTGACATTGATTACTCATACTTTTGTCATTCCTGGTGCTCAAACCCGGGACATCAATGAATAATAATAAATTTTTTTTCTGAATTCGCTTGGTCCGTACATTTTAAATAGAAAAATTGAAATTTTAAAAATTAAATGTTTATTCTAAATATAAGGAATCTACATATTAAATTGAATTAGATTTATGATAAATAATTTGTATAGCTTTTCCTAATAGAGCAATAGCAACTTTTTAAAATTAATGATTTGAATTAAATATTGGATAAATAATTCTTGTATTTATTTAGTCTTTGACATGACCTTGTAACAAACCATAAGAAATACGTACGATAATAAACTAATTAGTCACAACAAATATGAGTTTTATACATTAACCCAAACCTATAGTTTCTTATTATATCGACATTTGTCATAGCAACAACTCACATGTTTGGTAGTTATTCTAATATAAATATTCTAGAAATGAAGTTGGAGTGTTTTGCATGTGAGTGTTATCCATCAAATTACTAAGATAGATTTATGTATTTTTAAAATATGTAGTAATGTACTCCAAGACGAAGAAAAATTTCATAAATATTTTGAAAATTAAATTTATATACGTTAAATACGATATCTATTACGATTTAATTGAATTAAATTTTAGATTTAATTTTTTATTTTTTTAAAAATATCTCTACAATGTTAAAAATAAGAAAGGAGGAATCAACAATCAGTTGGTCCAGTAAGATAATACATTAAATCTCTTAAGTTAGGTCAGGGGTTCGAATTTTGGCGTTTACGAATAGAACAAACTGAATTGAGAGGTTTGCCTTTATCTCTGCAGTACCGGATCTGAATTATTCAATCAATAAATAAATTAAAAAAAAAGAAAGGGTTGAGAAACATGACTTCATTGTATATTATATTTTATTAGACTCAAGAAATTGTAGTTACATGTTTTTGTCATAACTCAATGATTCCTACATTGCTTATCCGACAACAATGAACATTTCCCTAAAGTTGAAATACATCAAAACCCAACTTGGCTCACTCTCATATCCTCTATCAAAACCTTACAAAAGTGGTTGAATCCACCTCTCTTTTCCCAAGGCCCCATCACCCGTTTGATTGAGGTATATATATATATATATATATATATATATATATATATATATATATATATATATATATATATATATATGAGATTAAAATTATGATCAAATTGATAGGACGCGTAAGTAACAAAGACTAAATGTGTAATTATATTTTTTTAAACAATAACGTCATCACCTCCATTCAATGTTAGGGTAGGTGATTAGATTGACAACAATTAAATAATTAGATAGTTTGATTGATAAAAATAAAAATTCGGTGGTCAAATTGAAAAGATGTTATAGTTAACTTGTTATAGTATAATTTACCCCAGAAAGAAGCCTTGAATCTTTTTAGGGTAAACTACGATTTAGTAACTAAACTTTTATTTTTTTTCAAAATCGTGTCTAACTTTTAGTTTTTATTTCATTTTAGTACACTCGTCATTAAAAACGTAACAGACGAGCTCACTGGTAATCGCGTCTACAATCGTCGATCGTTGCATCCGTCGGCCGATGAAGCCCAAACTTTCCAACTTATACCTTTTCAACCCCCTGAACGCGATTCCGACCTCCATTCACCAATAAACGTCTCAATCTCCCCAAATCGTCGTTGAACTCTTCAATTTATTCATCCTCCGATCTCCATGGCCCACCATTTGATGGGCTTAAAACTAAACTATGTTGGTTGTCTCGTCCTTCTCTCATGGTCCATCGTTCGAATTCGTCGTATGTTCGCCAGGCTATATGACATCAACCCGTTTGTTAAATTTTCAACGACAAGGTACTAAAATGAAACAAAAACTAAATATTAAGTATGATTTTGATAGAAATAAAAGTTTGAGTATTAAAACATACCAAAATTAATAGTTTGAGTATTACACCATACCAAAATTAATAGTTTAAATATTAAATACTAATTTATCCATCTTTTAAAGTAAAAGAAAGTGTAAAGGGGGTTCAAACTTCAAAGTCACCTCTAAATTGTGACTGACTGGGATAGAATATAAGGAAGTAGTACAAAGTGCAAACCAGCTAATGAGAGACTGATAAATTATAAAGAAAGTCCCATTCTCAGGCGCAAATCAAGGGGGACAAAGCCGAATATGAAATCAAAGTTCTTAAGCTATTCACCTTAGCCTTCTCAACTGCCCGTCGTGATTGCGCTGAAGGGAGCCAAAACAACTACAACAAGCCTTTTCATTCACATATTCAAACCTCACTCAACGCCACGTTAACCCGAACCAAACTACTTAATTACATTGAGTAATTAAGGAGTTATTGTTATCACTAGACCCCCTCCCCTTATTACCTTAATAGGCATCCCCATCTCATCACAAGATCACCCTCTCTTCTCTTTGATTCTTCCCTTTCTTATGCGACATCGAAGAGCATGATTCCGGCATGTTTCAGCCAACCCAACACCTTGTCGAGCACCGCTCAAGTGCCCCAGAATCTCATCACCTGCATTTACCAAATCCAGCTATGGGATTCACCGACCTATCTCACACTCACATGGTCCAAAACCCTTTTCTCCCATTCCTTAACAATATTCGCCTCTGACTTCTTCTCCATCACCATTTCTCTTTACTCTTCCGCCTTCTCCTTCTTCAGAACCCGACCCGGACCCGGCTCCAAGTCCATCTATTTAACCCACCATCATCGTCGTCAAAGAATCAAGCTTTATTGGGACTTCACAAGGTCTGCCTTTGCCCACAACTCAGCCGAGCCCGAGTCCAACTTCTACATTGCCCTTTTGTGCAACGGCAAGCTTGAATTCTTCCTAGGTGATCTCAACGATGAACTCGCTAAGCGTTGTTCTGGACAGGTACTTGTCGAACCGGCACTTTTGTCTACACGAGAACATGTTTTCGGCCGTAAGAGTTATGTTTCGAGGGCTAAGTTCTTAGGGTCCAAACATGAGATTGGCATAGATTGCAACGGAGGTGTTCTCAAGGTGAAAGTCGATGGTCAAACGAGACTTGTTGTAAAAAGATTAGCTTGGAAATTTAGAGGGAACGAAAGGATTTATGTTAATGGAATCGAGGTGGAATTCTTTTGGGATGTTTTCAATTGGGTTAATAATCAAGGTGAGAATAATAGTAATGCCAATGGCCATGGTGTGTTTATTTTTCAAGTTGGTGATGGTGGTGTGTGGCCTGAAATGGTGGGACCGGAGAAAAAGTTGATGAGGAAGAGTTTGTCGTCGGTAGCGGCCGGAGGAGGGTCGACGCCGATGAGGTCGGGAAGCTTTTCGCCATCTCTGTCGTGCTCGAGCGTGCTGCAATGGGCGGAGGAGAGCAATGATGGTGGAAGAAGCTCTTGTTCTTCTTCTGCTAGGTCTTGTGGGAGCAATGGAGGATTCTCTTTGTTGTTGTATGCTTGGAAGAAGGATTGAGTTCATAGTTTTAGAATTTCAATGCAAAATGGCACTTTGTTGAAATTTGTGAAAAATATGTTCGATCTTTACTTTAAGTATTTTGAATTTCAAATTGTTTTCCCCATTATTTGTGATATATATATAATTTTTATTATTATTCTAAGGTAAATATATGGTAATATCTTATAGACTCTTAATCATTAACTTTAACATTATTTTGAATTTCAAATTGCTTAAACTTATGACCTTTCAAGTTATAATTCATTCTTGGGAGGAATGTTTTTTTCCTTGAGTAATATACTCATGTTTGGATGGATTCACATTACCAAGTGTCAGGAATGAATTAATACCAACAGTGATTTTATTTACTGTTTTCCCGGAAATATCTATCCCTCTTCTCTCTTAGGTATTTCATTATTCCCGTCTCATTGTCTAAAAATAACCTTCTCCCCCATTTCGTTCTGGCTATCGAGATTCTCTGAAATTACCGACGTGCGTGATTTTTGTCCGCCTTCCGTCGCCCATCCCATGCTTCCATCGGTAGTATTTTGGTGTTAAAAGATTCGCCTTTGTGTTCTCATCTTTATATGGTTGAAGGGGATGCCAAAATATGGGCCATCGTCTTTGATTTCCATGGAAGTCGAGAACTCTCTGTCTCCAAGGGGGATTTCAACAGGAAGACCGAACCCAGTACGCGTTTGAAGATTTCATAGAAATTTCCCGATTACGAAGTACTAATACGTCAGGTGGAATTCTCTCTTTTCATTTCCTTTGTGTTTACTTTTCTGTAGATCGTTTCAATTATATGTTCTTTTTTCGATTCTGAAGAAACAGAAATTCTTTTATTATATTATGAGAGGAAGGTTGTTAGGGTTATGATTTGTTTCTGATCCTTTTTTGCTTCTTTTTCTTTAGATCTTTTTAATTCTCCCATATTTGTTTGTTTCGGAAGAAACACAATTTATTCCGAGAAAATTTTGTAGTTGAGGATTCTTAGTTTTAGGTTGTTATTTTTTAATATTAAGTTCCTAACAAAGCACCATCAATCTGTCGAGAGTTTTTACTTCTGTTCGGATTTAAGGATCTAATACTGGTAAGGTTACATATATAATTGGTTTATTTACTTTCAGTTTTGTTTGCGGATATCTTTTTGATAGTTTTATTAGAACTGGCTTTAGTTTACGTGTTTTTGACTTTGGACGTTAAAGAATTGTTTTTAAAATATATGTGTGTTCAGTTTTTTCTTGGATGACCTTGAAGGAAATGAAGGAGATCAAGGAGATCTTCACTTGCTACTTTGACTTGATTGTTTTTGAACATGTCTCCTTATTTTACTGTTTCACCAGATCTTTTGCATATATTGGCCTGATTATGGTGTAAAATAATTGGTCTTCATCGCGGTCAATCATTTTTTTTAATCCAAAAAATTCGGCTTATCTAATTGGTAATGAATTTTGATGTTTATGAGGTATTTTGGTGGTTAGATCTACTGGGTATTGTTTCGAAGAAATGTTCAACTTAATTTGCCTTCTCATTAGAAACGAGAGGGAGGTTTTCAGAGGAATGCTTTTGTTGTTGTGTGATGTGTCCTGGAACTAATAGTTTGTTGTTGTTATGGAGATTACGGCTTTAAGGCTTCTATTCTTGTAAATATAAAGATGAATATTTATAGAAACTTCTGGGTGTTTTTGTTTACTATAACCCATGGAATTATTAATGTTATTTGAGTTTGAGTTCTGATGATTGAATTTGTTCTTTTATTTTTTGTAGTTAAATACGTCAAGATGAGTCGTCCTCAGGAACCAAATCGCCATTTCTTCCATTTTGAAAATCATTTCCGTATGATATCGCCTAAGGGTTCTCAGTTGTCTCCAATACTTCTTTATTGAACACTTTTGAGGCCACCTTATCAAAGAGGCTGAAAAAACTTGTGCCTAAAGATAAGGGTGACATCCTCAGCTTGTCATGGATGAAATTGACAATGGAGTTACTTTATGAGATTCATTGTGACATAAAGAACCTGATAACTGAGCTTGATCTCCCTGTGACTGATTGGAATGAAAAATGGATGGATGTATACCTGAATATCAGTGTGAAGCTTCTTGATATCAGTAATGCTTTTACCTCTGAGCTTACACGGCTTAACCAAGGCCATCTCATGCTTCAGTATGTCTTGCATAAGTTGGAGTCCGACTACCCAGAGCAGTTCACACGGGCCTCTTCCTCACTTGATAACTGAAAAGAGCACATTAGCTCCAAAAACCCCATAATTGAAACTTGTCAGCCAATCTTGGACAACCTTTTGGAATCACTAAACTTGCCAAAAGTTAAGAACTCTTCAAAAGGAAAGGTGTTGATGCGAGCTATGTATGGAGCTAAGGTGGCAACTACACATATATGCAGTGTCTTTGCTGCTGCTTTCTCTGGTTCGTCCAAGCATTTGTTAGACTTAACTGTCCCTAATACACTACCATGGGCACAAGGGTTGGATAATCTTTCAAAAGAAGTAGATATCTTTTTCAAAATAGTTTTGACAGGGCGTGATGCATTGCTTTGTAATCTAAGAAAGGCCGGTGATGCTGCCCCCAATTCGATGATGGGAAAAAATGTAAAAGAGCAACTTGTGAGGTGAATCATATGAATGTAATGAAGTTAAAACGTTCTGTATACAGATGGTTTAAGTATGAGGCCTTCTGTTCTCTAACCAGTCGACATATACAACCGTTGGGTTATGCTGGTATTTAGTTTGTAATGTGGTGTATTATGATAATAATCACTTGGTTGTAAATGTATCATTGTTGTCCTATATTATAAGTTATATAAAAGGCTCGTATTTCTTTGCAAATGTTCAGTACTTGCTATAAATTTCCATTCGACTAGGATTTTTCCTACAGTTAGACATGCATACTATATGACAATGGATAACTGTTATAAATTCTCAGTGCAGTTATTTCTTCTCAATTTGTAATATCTATGATCCTGCCACAATTGCATTGAATGTTTAGAACATCTACTCTCTGTATGATCAATGGATATAATGCATGAATGGCAATACAAACAACTATGATATGAGATTTTATATAAATAATTTTTATTTAAATATATTATCGATGATTTTTTATGTAAATGATTTTTATTTAAATAATTAGAATTTCACTTGTTAAAAAATATAGAACAAGGTCAATTTGGTAAAATATACATTCTAGTAATCTTTTATTCCTTCAACCAAACACTGTAATCTTACATTACTGCCAAACAAACCAAACACAGTAATGTAACATTCCCAGTAATGTGTTAGGTAATGCTACATTCCGGTAATCCTATTCCCACTGGTAATCTTATATTCCGTGAACCAAACGCACCCTAAGAGATAACAACACTAACTTTAACAGTTGAGGCCACTCAATAGATTTTAATATTTTCATTAACTTTATAATCATAATTAAGACATTGTCAAATATTTAATTATATTTAACAAATAAAATAAAATAAAATTCTTTTGTTAAGTTGTATATATGAATGAAACCCAAAGAATGATAACCTTAGTGCTTATTTCTTAAACTTTTTTTCTTCAATTGAACATAAAGAAGAGTTCAAAAGCCTATTATTTAGGCCCACATAAGCACTTGGACAGCACAACTCAAAGCAAAAGCAAAAGTATAATTATGTTTTTTTTAAACAAAATCAGGATTAATCATTTTATTTTTATTTTATATTATTAGTAATAAGTTTAAATTAGTAACATTTCTTTTTAAATTAAAGATTTGTTTTTATTTTCGATCCTCTAATTAGAGACGCATAAAAATTAATTAATTATATTCAACCAATAACAAATACACATGTTAATTAAAATGTTTAAAATTTTTCTAAAAAATCATAAAATACTTTAAACTTTAAAAATAGAAACTAACGATTTTATTAATTTGAATCTAAATAAATTTATAAAAGAACATAGGTTAAATTAAGGATTAAAAGTTACTCTAGAACTCATCAAGTGATCTCAGCAGTAAAAAGAAATATTATTCTTCTTAGAGATCAATGATTCGAGCAGTTGCATCTATAAGGTGTGTGCGTTGTTAATTGGTTAAGAAAAATTTGAACATATATTATCTTATAATAACTCAGACTATTCAAAAAAAAAGTTACTTAAACCCTAAAAAAATAATTCTATTGTACAACAACCTAATTTAAGGCTAAAAATATAATTTTGGGATACAACGAAAAATATGATAAAATCATAACATTTTAAGTCGAGTAATATTTTTTGTTGCCAGCTGAAAATGTTATGAAAAAGTAAACTTTTAGATTGCATTCAATCTAAAATATTATAATTTTTTTATCATATTTTTGATTATGCCTAAGGTCGTTATTTTTTAACTTTAAATTAAACTGTTGCTTCTTAAACTTCCCTTAAAAAAGAAAAAGCTAAAATCATAACTATACCCAAAAGTAAAGGAGCAAAATCCTCCACCATCGCTATCCTTCCATTATTACCGGATTATTTTGTTGTACGATAGTCTAATATAAGACTAAGGAAAGACGATATTGAAAATGTTAATATTTTTTAACATTTTCGGTAGAGTGCTACCTAAAATATTATTTTTATTTTCTATCGGAAATGTTAATTTCGTTACCTAAAATGATTTTTTTCGATATTAACGTACCCAATAGAAAAAATAACATTTTACGTAGAGTCCGATATTAATATTTTCGGTAAAAAAATAATACTTTAAATAAAGATCTATAGAAAATATTAAAAAATATTAATATTTTTGATAATATTTTTTTAACCTTATATTAGACTGCATTTCCTTCTAGATCTCCACTATTACCACCTAGGATTCTTGATTAAACTATCAGTTCCAAACCAGATTTTGAAAACCCTTGATTTTACAGCATAAAGTATGAACTTTCTGCGCCAGAACATGAGGAGCTGTTGTTCACAATTGTTGTTGATGGCACATCATTACAAATTCATATACCAACCTTTCTTATCTTTCAATTTCTCTTTTATTCTTCATTGCTTTGATGATTAATGTAAAGTCCCTTTACTACTCGAGTTTTTTTCTCTCTCTCTCTACCATTTAATGATTGAAGCATTATTTAATGATTGAATAAAAAAAACAAATGAAAGGTTTGATTAATCACGACATAGTAATTAGGGACGGACGTATGATTTTATCCTTAAAATCAGTAAAACTCCAGTTAAAATTTTGATATATAATCTTCACTGTTTGATAAATGTAGAATATGAATATATATATATTTTTTTCTTCTAGATCTCTTCATTGTTCATGTCTTAAATAAAATATTCTTGCAATGATATATTAACGAGAGTCAGAAAAATTTGAGTTTGAGAGAAAAATTTAAGATCTTTTTACATAAATTTACCCCAAAAAATTAAATAATATTAAATAAGTAACAATTGAGTGACTTAAACGAGTTAAATTTAAAAATTCAGTGAATAAATTGAAATTTTCTATAATTAAACATTAAGAGTTGAATGAAACATTTAATTTTTATTAAAACAATTCATCTACTAGTAACGATATCTATATAATAATTAACAAGTAATAATATTTTATCTATACTCATCTAACTTAACTGTCAGTTGGTTGGATTTGTTGTTATCATTTAAAGTTTTACATTCGAACCTTATATATGTAGGAGTATAAGTATTCATTATCAAAATATTAAGAGGTTTTTTATTATAAGTTGAAGATGAGTGAAAGTATAACCATAGGAAAATGAAAATTACATTATCAAACTCTCTCCTTTTATTTTTAAATTTTTTTATTATAATTATTTTAAATAATTATATTTTATAAATAATATATTTTAAAACTATTTGACTGAAGATTTTTAAAATATTTTTTATATTAACTATTTTATATTTTTATATAATAAAAATATATATAGGCTCATTAAATTGTCAAACTTAATTATAATTTTAAATTTCTACTTGTATAAAAATATATTTATACTTTTACAATTGGGGTATATTTTTATGTATATTTATTCAAAATTAGTAATTTAATTATTAATATATTGTCACGGGCAATGTATTTGAGTCCGAGATGTATGCACAAGTACTTACAAAATGGGTTTTTTGCGCAGACTTCCGCTTGTCCAAAACCTTGGAGAATGTTGAAGATTTCATAAAGGATCAAGTCCGAGTCCATTCGAATAGAGTGATGAGGACTTTGTGAGATTTGATGAGGGGTGTCACAACCCGCAGAATTTAGACCGTGACGTGTGCGTTTATATCCGTAGAGTGTTGTGCATAGTATTGAGCCTTCCCAGACAATTAGACCTGGCCTGATCCTTGGAAGATAAGGATTATTACTTAATTTAAGAAGAGATAATTAATTGAATTAAAGGGACAATGTAGATAATTTTGAATTCGAATGCCTTAGATAAGATAAGATAGAGATCTTGATAAGATAGGATTCAATATAGGTCGTTGATGTAATTTGATTTAAGCTGTTGGATCATAGGAAACTCAACTATAATTAGAGGTCTTCTCACCTCATTTGTAATCATTCCATCTCATTTTCACTTTCAGAGTAATAGAAAAGAGCATTTACTCTAAATTTTCTATTTGTTTCTTAGCTTTTGTCACACTTATTTCTCAATGTTCTTAGCTTTTGTGTTTTGTTGCCTCTTTTGGTGGCTTAGATAGCCCCGATAGTGTTTACACTTCCGCACATTATTCAACTCTTGATGGCTTATACAACTCCTTTCGTAATAGTTTTTGCATATTTGTTAATCCCAGTGGGTTTGTTCATCGCTTAGTGAGCTTAATTTCTCACAAAGATATAGTGAAAGCTGACTTAGAAGTCAATTCAATTGAGAAATTGTCTAAGTCCGCATGGATCAATTAGTTGAAACTCTAGCCATATGACAATATGCATAAACATTTAAAATAAATTGTATGCATAAGGACATAAATAAAAATAATAATAAATTGCATTATACGCCACTCTATTATTAGTATATTTACAAATAAACTATCATATTTAAAAAGTCATAATCAAATTGTTTAATTAATTGATAGTAATAATCATATCATTGTAACGTTAAATCTCAAACAAACATTTTTAATTATTTCTCCGGGTAAATCACACCACATATCATTAGTATGTTTACAAACATGTCGTCATATTTTAGAAAGTTACAATTAAGTCACTAAATTAATTTTGTTACAAATATGTGATTTGAGTTTTGAGCTTCTCGAAGGTTAAGGGTATCAAAAAATCATTTTATGAATAATATGCACATTTCGACAACATGAAGATCATTTTGGACTATGTATGATGAATTACGAAATTTGTTATCAGATCGACGGGAGTCACCTGCTCTCCCCTTCCTCACCCACTGAGCTAACTCAGTAGCCATCACTTTATTAACCAGCTCTTGTAAATCAGACATCCCCAGACCAATAGAAAGAGGTCGTAGCTTACTGTTGAGATCATCCATGAACATACAACACTTATCTTCTAATGTATTAACATACTTAGGTCCATACCTACACAACCTGCAAAATTCTTTAACATACTCATCCACTGTCTTGCCTACCTACTTCAGATACATGAACTTCTTTCTCCTCGACTAGATAATTGCTGTCGTATACTTCTTCTTGGATTCAACCAGAAAAAAGTCTCACCTAACTCTCTCCCCGAAGACAGTCAAGATAGAGGTTTCCCACCAATTCTGAGCCTTGTCGGATATCAAGGCTATTACACACTATAATTTGTGCTCATTTAAGCATTGAAGTTGCTTCTCCAGAATATTCAGAGTATTGCCCAACCAGTATTCAACAGTCTCTAGATGATCATCATCCAAACCGGTAAATATGTGCGCTCGGGACTAAGATAACTTGTTAATAGGAGCCATGAAGCTCGATGAATGAGGTAGATGGGTCTGAGGCTAGTTCATTGACTTCATGAACTGACAGAACATTGCAAACGTGTTATAGAAATATGCTACTTATGCTGAATGTAAATTCGCTACAGGAGCCGAAGGTGGATCTGCTCAAGCCGAAATGTCTGGAGAACTCTAAGATCGACGATCCTCTCCATACTATGAGGAATCACTGATAAGCTCAAAACCCGTAGAATGACTTGGATCTCTAGAAATCTTGATAACCATTCAATATAAGTAGATTGCATTAGTTGCAAGTCATGGTTCAATAACAATATAAACTCCTAAGTGGCATATGCAATTCAAATTTAAACAATATCAAACATTACACAATCATTCTCGATTTAGTCATAGAATCGACTAAACAATAGCTCTAATACCATTAAATATTACACCTTCAACTCGGTCTAGTCAGGAATCAAGTAGATGATGTTACAATAACTTTTACCCTAATTCGATTACCGAATAATAAATTAATCAATTATGATTTTAAGGACTAAGTTGTAAATATAATCTCAATTAGATTCATATGTGACCAAATCATATAATTGAACATAACTGAGGGTCATATCAAAATTATCAACAACATCAAGGACAATATCGATACCATCATCTAGTATCGATATTATTCCAAGAAAGTATCAATACCACATGAACAATATTGATATCGTCTGCCTTGAGTGTTTAAATTATTCAATTTATTTTTTGATATTGATGATAATTATGATATAATCCTCAATTATGTTGAATTATATGATTTGGTCACAGATGAATCTAATTTGAGTATCTTGTGGTGATTTATTTTGAGAGTATTTTCAAGAATCTAATTTGATGAGTTGAACAAGAAGATCAATGATAATATAATGACTTAATGAAATTCGGGATTCATCAATCATTATAGTCTACTAGATTTTATATTGCATACAATTTTATTGTTATAATCGATTAGTTGAAGGACTCAATTGTAATTTTAGAAACATTTAATTTTTTCATGATTAAAATACGTTAAACAATCATTTACAATTTATCGATATAATGATATGATTGTTACAATCAAATTAATTGAATGACTTGATTATAGTTTTTTAAAATTTAGTGACTAGTTTGTAATCTTAGTAATATTGACTAACTTGATATAACTTACCCTAAAAATAAAGCATGCACCTTATATATATATATATATTATATTTACTAACTTGCCATTTGACTCTTTATATATAATTGAATTGAGATCTAATCGTAACAGCCACTGAATTTGCTCCTGTACTTCGATTCCCAAGTTCACTTCAGTTACTCTCCTCCTCCCACCGCCGCATCGTGGCTGATTCCGCAATCATGCCATTCAAGGTCATTGCCGGAGCTGACTCCTTCAGCGCCGAGGTAAAAGACGCCATGGTAGCCCACCTCCGCTCCCTCAAAATAGAAGTCGAAGACCTTGGAATCAACTCCTACTACAACATCGGGGCTGAAGTCGGCCGTCGAGTCTCTTCCGCCACCACCTCCCCCTCAGTGGAAATCCGTGGCCTCCTCGCATGTGGAACCGGTGTCGGAGTCACGGTCTTCGCCAACAAATTCCCCGACCACTTGTCTCACAACGGACGAGGCTCGCAACAATCGCTCCATCAATAACTGCAACGTTTCGGCACTCTCCGGCATGTCAACCCTTATCGGCACCGCAAAGGAAATCGTGGACACTTGGCTCAACACACCTTTCAAATCGGTGCTTATGAAAAATCTCAGCCTTGGTCCGAGGACATATCCTTTTAATATTTCATACATATACTTCAAGAGACATTAATTATATCTTTTTAAAAATGCTTATGATAGGATATACATTTCACTTACCTCATACTCAACATGTTTAAAAACTGTATTGTTACACCAAAATGAAAAAAAAAATTAATATTTTAAAAGATAAATATCTAATCTATATAAGATTAACCATCTCGGTTTCAAGATATTGTCTTGATTAATCTAGATCTACTCACGTTGTACGTCTGACTTTGGTAGATGAATCTCTCAATATAAATTTCTTGCATACACAAAGATTCACACTTGAGACATAATTTAAGCAATATCAAGCTAGTAACGGTATTTAAAATACCATGTTTTCATGTAAAACTGTTGGTCAAAGATGTATGTGTTTTGCTGTAAAAGATGTGGGTTTTATTGTGGCATGATAGCTGAGCTTGTGTTTGAGTAATAAAGTTTGTGGTTTTATGCATCAAGATCACTACTTTCGTTTTAAATTACAGAGCTTGTGTTTTATTTTTGTAAAGGACCAAATTAAGAATGGTTATCAAGCTAGGAAGATGTTATACTTATCCATTGACTAAAAGTGGTTGCTTGACACGACTTCCGGGATTCCCATAAAGTTGATCTTAATTTTGAAGGCATAATGTCAAAATTAATCCTCAACATTTGTTAAAATGGTCATTTGACCCATATTCTCTTTTTTAGCATTTTGGTCTCAATATTTTATTTTAAGTCAAAAAAACCCCTAATATTTGAAAGAATAGTCGCTTTGGCTCTGAACGTTTTATTTTAGGGTTAAAAGATACTATTTTGGAGGGTTAATCGTGTTAACTGACGATTTCCATCTATAGAGAAACCTTTTTGTCCCAAAATAAAATGTTGGAGTGCCAAATTGCTCCAAAAAAAAGAACGAGTCAAAATGACCATTTTGATAAATGTTGGGGGGGCTAATCTTGGCATAATGCCAATTCTGAAACTCATTTGCTCCAATAATCTGGAATTTCAACTTTTTTAGAACTATAAAATCATTGAAGTCTGTGTGACAAATGATCAATGAAGTATTTATACAAGGCTGAACTCATCAGGAATCTGTTGTTGAGATCCAATCGCAGCAGCAAGCTTCTTTTGCAGTGCCACTAATTCTTCCCCAGCATCACATATGTAGGCTGATGCTTGTCTTCCAGACAAAGTCGCTCCTTCCATGCTATCTATGTAATCCTGCACACAGTAAAACCAGGCAAAATTTATAACTCATTTCTTGCACCGAAACCCGGAACTCAGTTTCACAAGAATGACCTGATAAATTTTACCAATCAATCATGTATGTGTTCATGTGCTTTGATTGAGTTTTGTAGGAGACTAGGTTTATTAATAAACAGTTGTTAATGCTCTTCAGGATTCTTAAATAACTTCTCTTTTCGTGTTTCCCTCACGTCGGCTTCTTGATATAGAAGAAACAGCTTTCTTCCTAGCAATGCAGGAACTTCAGACATTCGCAGCGGGTGGAGGGATGTGATGTAACCAGGGTTTGATAACTCGGCATTTCTAAGATGGAAAAAGAAAAGTAGAACTTGCCTGCTTTGTATAAGATCCAGCCAGAAAGAAGTTCTTTATAGGTGTCTTCTGATCAGGTCTGAATGGATCTTTACCAGGTCCTTCACGATATAGAGATTGACCGATTTTGACAACAGATGACCAAGTAACTTCTAACCCTCGGGATGAGGGGAATAAATCGGAAACCTGTCAACAAAACAGGAAGATTAAAGATGTGACGATCATGAGAGTGAAACTTCAATAGCCTTCATTAAAACATCAAATAAGGTATGAACGGTTAACAGACGGTAATCACAAGCGTTTGAGACAATGATGGAGAGATTTTAAAAGTAAACTGTTACAAAGGTACCTGGTCCACACTAAAATACACAGTCCACTTCACTAGACTAGCTGATGTTAAAAGAAAAAAAGAAAAAGTAAATGTGACTACATGAGCAACTAAATTCTTTTCTCGATCCTCCATGTCTCCAACTACTTCGATATAGCCCCTCTTCGAGATTATAGTGGCTTGGTCACAACTTATCAAACATTAGAAATAGGCACTAGTGTGCACAAGAACAAGCCACAGCTTTTGATACCAACTTCAATTTGTGTGCCTACACTATGAGTTTAAATTCAACCAGAAGCATGTTATAGAATCTAGTGAATCCAAAGACATGGATGTTTTATCGTGTAAAATACGATCAGCTCAGAAAGTGGAAATGAACTCAGACAATCATTTTGCTCTAATGAAAATTGCATTCAACTTAAGAACAAGGGTTGCTTTGAAGTTTCCAACCTGCTTTGCTACTCTCTTTATGATTTCTTCATTTGGCAATGGCATGTAAGGGTCCCCTGGTGTCAAGACACATCTGAAACACGCCACCCAAGCAAGTAAGAATTGGTCAAAAGTCTCAACAGAGTTATAGAAATACACAAGCTCCTATTTACAGGTTATCAAATTTCGGTCCAGACCCAGCAATTAACATGGTATAAATGATTAAATAGTATTTAGATGTTTAAGACTGAAATCAGTTTTTTTCTTTTCGTTTTTAAGTCCATAACAGCGAAAATAGTTACTAAATACAGGAATATGTAGCAAAAGAAGAAAAACCATTGCACAATGTAAATATACAAAGTAATAACCCTAAGAAAAAAGCATGTTCTTACTGAAGCAATGAACCTTGTCCCTCAATGTAGTAATCTTCTGGAGAAGTGAGAGCTAAGTCTGCAAAGCAGGAGAAATCCGCATCCGGAGTGTACAGGAGATTATCAAGGCCAACAGCTTGCCTCAGTTGCCTTTTAATGAGTTAAGGACAAATGAGGAAACGTAGCATAATAAGCTACTTGTTAGTTCTTATGAAGCAAAGCAGGATGCTTTTATTAGGCTGTTAAAAAAAACCCACTTTATTCACAACCAGAGTAAAATGAGATGAAAGAATTACCTTGAGCGCTCTAGATCCCGTAACTCCGTGACCCAGCCATTGTACCTAAGTTGTACGGTAACAACTGGTACTCCGACTAGCTCGTAAATGTTATTAAAAAATTGCAATTCCCTCCACTGTGATGGAAGCAGCCTCTTTATTCCAGGGACATCACATGCTGCCATCGATAAAGAAGCAATGATAAAGAGTCATTCTATATAAAACGAAAAGCTAAAATTGGAACTTTTTGAAGATCCGATTTCAGACCAGCAACATAAGCATCAGCTTTTACAAGTTTCTTATTAGTAGCCTGCAAAAAAAATAGAAGAAAAAGGTGAGCTCAAAACCTTAACATCATTAAGCAATTGAGTTTGCATTTTAATTTTTTTTGCTTCTCATACAGCCGGTATGAATGTGCCAAACCTTAGGCTCAATCTATTAAACAGTTCTGATTAAAACATATATTGCAACTAAATTTCCAATATTTACAAGAACCAACATCTGAGGTGATTTACTTTAGACATGGCAAGTCTCGTAACATATATCTCTCCATCAGCGGATTTATCGTAAAGTATTTCTCTGCACCCCCACCTCAGATGGAACCTGTTTTAGCAAATAAAGCTATTAAAAATAAGAACTAGTCAATTATTTATAGAAGAAGCATATATGAGAACCATTAATCTGCATTGAATAGTTTGTATGCCTATATTTATAACATACCTGCCTCCTCTTTCTGTTATATAATTTCTGATGGGACCACTCAAGTAAACATCTGGAGAACCCTTCAGCATGCGCAGAAGGGAAGCCTCTGTCTTAGTGGCAAACAGCGAGAAAATGGTGAGCATGCAACGAGCGCTTATGTTATCACAGTCAATGAAACCCAAGGCATAAGCAACCGGATCCCACATTCTCTGGATACTCATGCGCGTACCACCTTTAGACAAAAACCAATCGGAGAAGCTTATCTGCAAAAGGTAAATGAATTTTAAGTATATGAGAAATGCATAGGGAAAACGTAAAAGAAAATGCCAAGAACAAGTTGTTTACTGGAAAAGAAGAATATAGGAAAGAGCAAAAATGATTGATGCGTGAGAAAAGCATGAGAATTATGTAAAGTCACTTAGTTTGAGTTTAACTACCTTCGAAACAAGAATGAAAGAAAGAAAATTGATCACAAATGGTGTAGGTCAACTTCACGCGATTAAGATGTTAAATGAATGCCTATTAAAGTAATCTGACATACACTATCCAAATCTCTTATATCCTTCAACGCTCCATCTGGATCAACAAGAGCCTTCACGACTGGACTTAAGGCAAGTGCCACGGCATTTCTTGCTTTATCGTAAGTCTGCAGTTGAAAAATATGAATCGAGTAGCTTGAGAACCATCTAGTTTAGCTCAGGAAATGAAAATAAAACTTATATTAACAGGAAAGGTATACTGTAGGCTATACAACTTAAGAATTTGACAAAAAAATTCTTAAAAATGCCGTTGATGATATGACTGTGGCAGTAGCAATAATTATGAATAAGAAAAGGATGGTATAAAACCTTCAGTTGATTTGTAGTTAAAAAGGCATTAATTCCATGTATGGGAGCTCCAATGGGAAATCTAAAATCAAGTTCTGCATCCAAATTCAAAGTCATGAAATTGAACAAAGGAAAGCATGACTAAATGAATTACCATTTTAGTTCGATTTGTTTCAATAGGATTTAACGTAAAACCATACCACCAATTTCGCCCCCTTTGTTTACGAATGTGTGAGTATGATCCTTCACAAGTAGATTTTTATCTGCACCCACCTAAGATCAAGTAGGGATCAAGGAAAAAAACACTGTTAGAAGCCAGATAAACAGTTGAACCTATATTTAAAGGATAATATTATGTTATACAGCATTGGGTGCAAGTGTCGGACATAGGTATCCGATATATGGCATGAATGATACAAAAATCCTATTTCCTTGCAAAATTGAACATGTTTTCCTATAAATAATTTGGCATGGATCATACAATGTCAAATAACCATGAGAATGTCTTGTCACTACGTAAGGCCCAGTGCTTCACCTTTTTCATCAAACGGAATAGATTGTTGTAGCAACCAAAGAAAACATGCAGCCCCATCTCAATGTGGTTTCCTTTTCTATCAACAAAAGAACCTACTTTGCCTCCAATGAAAGGCCTGCACTCATATATATCAACCTGAAGAAACCGAAGTAACAATCAAATTACTGCCACTATATTGAATTATCACGAAACCATGTTTGTTTAAGGAAATAAGTTTGCGGAAATGGGTTATCCGAAACTGAAAACTGTAAAATTATGGTTCTGCTTGGTAATTCTTATTCACATTGAAACTCCAATCTGGTTATGGTATTGTAAAACAGCTACTCAGAGATAAGAAAAACCTCATGGCCTTGATCCAATAGCTCAACAGCTGTTGACATGCCAGCAAGGCCAGCTCCGATAATAGCCACCTTCAGCTTCGGTCCCCTGTAATGTTCGGGTTCAGGTGGAAACAATCCCTTTGGAGCTGCAAAAAAAAAAATCCAATTATCTACCATGATGACATGAAAACTTCAATTCAACCTATTTAGAACTACAATTTCTCAACATGATTGTCAGCATCCAATACTACTGATCTTTTAAATGATAAGAACCAGAACTCTAAGCTATCTCCCTATAGAATAACTTCAATTCATTATACATTTCTCCTTTTCTTCCAAGCTGAAAAAGGCAAAATCAAGCTATTTAAACAATTTACTAGATAGCACTTTGCAAATAAGATAAAGCAAAACCCATTTTCAGATTCCAAATATCTTTTCAGAGCTATGTCATCCCTGTAAATTCAGCTAAACTAAATATAATTCAATATGTTATCTACCAAAAAGAACAAAAAAAAGATGAGATAAACAAGAATACCCATAATCCAGAAGAGCCCAAAAGGGGGAAGAAAATAAGGCAAATTAAAAATACAGGAGAAAAAAAGAGAAATTACCATTAACACTCATGTCAGAAACATTGGTGTCTAAAGAAGATTTCACAAAGAGCCTTGGAGACTTCACCCGAGCCACTGAACCCAAACCAGTGGCTGCAAACAGAAAAGAAGCAGAAGCCATAGATAACCCAACAATTAAGGAACTTTTAACTTTCCTCAAACAATAAAAGCTACAATTTCTTTCTTTGATTAACCCAACAATTAAGATTGTAGAACAAGAATCACTTGGAGAATTCAACTCAAAGTTTCGATTTTTCTTAATACTACAACATTGAAAAAGAAAAGAAAAAGTCTTCGAAGTTTGTGGGGTTGAAACAAAGTAGAAGAAATGATAAAATGGAAGAGATATATTGGGTGTTTAAGTGACTTTGCCACTAACTAACAATTGACCAACCGAAACCAAATATTTATGTTTTGTGCTCAATAGTGCTAAAAGATTAATCTTTTGCCGAGATTCAAGTTGAAGTTGAGACGAACATTTTAATGGATGGTGGTCATTTCTTTTCCTTATCTTTTGTTGATGTTCTTTTAATGAATTGCCTAAGGAAGAGAAAGGACCACGATAGTTCTCTCCTGCTAAAGTTGCCTAATTTCTGGCTTACTAACACCATGACTCCATATTACACATAGTCAAGGGGTTTATAATATTTTTATCAATGAATATTAAATTTTGAGATTTATAAAACCATAGTATGATTTTCATATTATTTCAGTTAAAAAGTATACGAAATTCTTGTATTTAAAAAAATATTGTGATTATCGAATCATTTTTACATTTAATACATCTCTCTAACTTAAAAAATCAATTTAATGTGACTATTCAATCAATTTCCATTGTTGATCTTTATGGTGTTAATGTAGCGGTTCATCATGCTAATGACGTGACTAATATCATGATATGGGCTAAACTTATTTTTTAAAAATAAAATTCAAGAACTTACTAAATTTTTCAAAAAAAACTAAAATTTATTTAAAATATAAAATATAAAAAACATTCAAAAAATATTAAAAATGAAAATTATATTATTAAAAATATATATATTAACCATTTGTTTAGATATTGTTGACACAGATAATGAAATTATTTTAAATAATGAGATTAAATATAATTAAAAAGATCGTAAAATAAAATAAATGAAACTTTTTTAATGTCCAATGAGGAGGATTGCTTGAATAAGTCTGGCTAAGCTGTCTCTTTAGAAAAATGGCATTGTGCATTCATTGAAGATGACCATGAAGAATCTACCTTTCTTTTATAATGATTTTACAATGAAAATTCACTTAAAAAAACATGGGAGACTTAAATCACCTAAGTTTTGGACACATTAATAGTATTGTTTTCAAAATCATACCTAACATTTAGTTTTTATTTTATTTTGATCACACGTGATTAAAAAGTTAACGGCGATGTTGATGTGGCACCATAAGATTACTATATCATAATTGGAAAAATGTAACGTCAGTATTTTTGTTACTTTTTTAACACGGATGACTAAAATGTAACGTTAGATATGATTTTAAAGAAAATAATAATCGTTAGATGACTAAAACAAAATAAAAATGATAGTTAATATACTAAATGTATAATTTACCCGATATATATATATATATATATATATATATATATTAAAATCTCAATTATTGGTTAAATATATTATTTTGAATTCTAAGAATATATGTATATTTCCTAAACCTTTAAACTAAAAAACATAAACATAGTAATCATCGTCTTCTTAAATATCTTGAATATGAGCAATTGTATTTGTAGAGTGTGTGTACGTTGTTAATAGATTGAAAAAGCTCTGAACATATATTACCTTGTAATCACTCTAGATTATTCAATAAAAAAATGTTTAATATAAAAATAAGTGTCCAAACTATACTCAAAATTAACTTTAGGTGCCTAAATAATTTTTCGTTAAAAATAAGTGTCTAACATTTCCAACATTACACTTTTAGGTGCATGGGCTGTAATGGTCGTTAAGTGACACATGTTGTCTTATAAAATTTTAATTTTTTTATTTAAATTAAAAACATAAATTTATAATTTAAAAAAAATTATAAAATTACAAAAAAAAAACCTAAATCAAAACCCAAATCTCTAAAAATCAGATTGAAAAGGGAAAATTGCGGTTGAGGGAGGGGGAATGGGGGAGGAAGGACAGGAGGTTTAAGATTTTATTTTTTTTAACTTTTAAAAAAAAAAATTCAAAAAAGTATTTTTAAAAAAAATATAATCATGATATTTATTGGATAACATATTTTTTAATTAGTTGTTATAGTCTAAACACGTAAAATTGTGACGGGGAGAACGTTAAACATTTATCTATAACAAAAAAAAATCTTTATACATCTAAATTTAACTTTGAATATAATTTTAATATTTATTTGTATATTAAACTTAAAAAAACATAAACATAGTAATCATCTACCATGGAAGTATACCAACATTAACATGCTAACCGTGTCATCATGTTATATATATATATATATATATATATATAAACATGTCTTCATGTTAAAGTATCAATATTAGATCTAATTAATTAATTTATTTATATACATAAATCGTGCAAGCAAATTGAAATACTCGTGTTTTTCTTGCGTCCATCAGATGAAGCACCTTTTTCCCCCGTCACAGAGCTCAATTTATTTGTACGTTTTATATATTCTCCACAGACCACTGAAACTTGAAAAGAAAAGAAAAAAGAAAAATGTTCCATCTCAGATCAAATCAAGCCTACACGACCGGTGTTTGAGATGTTTTTTTTTCCTGGGACAGTTTTAATAACTGTTCAGTTTAAGGTAAGGGCTCCTGTTTCTGTTACTTTTTTAAACTTTTAAGGGTGCGTTTAGTTCACAGAATGTAAGATTACCAGTGAGAATAAAAGATTACCAGGAAATATGATTACTGGGAATGTTGTATTTTGTGTTTGGTTGATTTAGCAGGAATGTAAGATTATCGTGTTTGGTTAAAGGAATAAAAGATTATTGGAATGTATATTTGACCAAATTGTCCTAATTATATATTTGTATAATATTACAAATTGTAAAATATTTATATATTTTCTTTAAAAAATTAAATTCATAATATTTATATAATTTTTTTTACAAAATTTAAAATATAAAAAAGGTTTAATGGAAGGGTAAATTTTTTTTAACCCCTGAACTTTATATAAAATTTTAATTATAGTTTTTTTTTGTAAATCTAAAATAATTTAAGGATAAATTTGTAATTTAACCTTCGTATAATTTTTATTATTTAATGACAGAAGAAGAATATTTTTGAAAAAAAAATAAAAATTTAAGGGTATTTTAGTCCAAAACGCCGGTAATGTTACAATACCTAAGGGAATGGAGGTAATGACATTCCCGGTAATATATCCTAAAAAATCTACTATTAGTAATAAAATATTACCGGGAATGAGATTCCCGGCCAACCAAACAAAGGAATCCCACAATCCTTGAACCAAACACCCCAAAGGATTGTGCACTTTTAGGTTACAATAGGTGAGGAGTAAACAGTTTGTGTAGAGAATCAAAGAGAAAAAGAAGTGAATTCTAGGGGAGAAATGAGAGATTTTCCATCTTGTTTTTGTGAAAATGGAGTTCAAGTGGCTGATTCATCATCACCAAGTACTAAAACTGCCCAGAATTTGGTTGCTTGTGTTCATCCATGTCGAATTCGAGGTCGGCCTTGTTTAATAACTGTGACTTGGACCAAGGGCTTGATGGGGGCAAAGGTTGAGTGTAGGGATTGATGATTCTGCAAATCAATTTCTTTGTAAGGTTGATGTAAAGCCTTGGTTGTTGTCCAAGAGAAAAGGGTCCAAGAGTTTACAAGCATACTCTTGTAAAATCGATGTATATCCGGACCTTTCTTCGGCTCAACGGATCCGGTTCCGAACCGGTCGAAGGGTTCTACGTCGTCGTCGTTGCCAACAAGGAAACGGTGTTGCTTATTGGGGACATGAGGAAAGAAGCACGTAAGAAAACCGGTGCAAATCATGTTCCTTCTAGTGCCATTTTGGTGGCCTAGAAAGAGCATGCTTTCGGCAAGAGTGTGTTTGCTACCAAGGCGTAGTTTTGCGACGACGGTCGAATCCATGATCTGATAATCGAATGCGACACACTCGGTGTGAACGATCTGTGCCTTATAATTCACGCGATAGGAAGTAATTTTGTATGCTTGGAAGTAATTTTTGAATCGAACTCTAACATTTTCACGTGATCTCCCATAGCAAAATTTACTATAAGGTAATTGTATTTACTGAGTTTGTCAATCTAAAGTAATAATCACGATTTTATGTTAGGCAAAGATTATTATAAAACGTCTCGATCAAGACTAAGAGAAAGATCTAGAACCATCGTCTCTACTTCTTTCTCTCTCCCTCCTTAAAGAAACAAAGAAACTAAATATAAATCAATCGTGTTAAATCACAGACTGTAATTCTCTATCTAAATCAAAAGAGATAAAATATTTATAATAGCCACAACTTGATTGTTCCCATGGCCATAAATAATCTTCATACACATTATTTTAATCCTCAAGATTATATCATAATCTTACATATAATTTTTTTTTAGGCATTTTAACTTAAGAGTAAAGCACACAAATGGTCCTTCAATTATATGATGTTATTTTTTGAGTCCTCTCATTATTAAAAATTATAAAATGGTCCCTCGACTATATGATGTTATTTTGTTGAGTCCTTCGACTATGAAAAGTTACGAAATGGTCATCCGACTATTAATTATGTTTCGAACTCATCCTTTTTTTAAAAAAATTAGCGATCGTCTGAGTTGGACGTAAACATGTTATATGAGATATGATAGTCGTTCGAGATTATGAGATCATATTTTATTATATCCAGTCAATAGGTTAACGTCCAGCTCAAACTTCCGTTAATTTTTTAACAAAAAAGAACGAGTTTGTAACATAATAAATAGTAGAGTGATCATTTTGTAACTTTTAATAATCGAAAGACTTATTAAAATAGTATCCTATAGTTGAGGGACTATTTGTGTACTTTACTCTAATTTTAATTAAGATTAAATCCCTCCGATTAATGAGTTAAAGATCAAAATCAAAACAGCATAGACAAAGAGAGAGAATCCGGTGTTGGAAAAAAAAAAGAACTGCCATTCTATATAATATTCCCTCTCTGCCCTTGGCATTTTCCCAAATTGCAATTTCGTCCTTTACGTTTCCGACAAATCTTTTTAATTCAAAATTTGTGTTTGGATTCTTCTACTTTAATTATTTTGGCCTTCTTTTAAAATAAATTCTAGCCTATCATCTTTCTAATTTAAATTCATTAAAAAAAAAAATCTTTGCAGAGGTCACATCACATACGGCAGTGTACACAATTTTTTTTTGTTTTTTGTTTCTAAAAATACAATTGTAATTTTTTAATTTAAAAATGATTTGGGAAAACACGTTTAATATTTATAATAAATATATGATTAATACGATATTATGCCTAAAATTTTGAAATTTGACATCTGATAAAATTATTTTTGTTTAATAAAATAACAAATTTTATTAAAAGGATAAAGAATACCAAATTACAATGAAAGATTATAACTATAATTATAAACTAAAACATAATGATAATTTCTTATATTCATTAACAAAAATAATTAGTTACTTATGATCACACAAGAATTTACGGAAAAAAATTAAAAAATTTAATTAAATAAACTCGAACAGAAGATAGATACGAACATATCTGACCACATCGATAAACAAACCACAAAAGATAATCAAGTTATTGAAATATTACTGACAAACCGTAAATCATAATTAATCAATGCGAGAAAATTATCCATAAACGCAAATTACATATCCAAATCCAATTTGAGGGTCCAAAGTATAGAAGATCAACATGATAATAAATAAGCGCCATCTTGATAAGTTGTGGCAATATTAAATTTAACATTGAGAAAAATGATACTTTAAAAAACATTGAGAAAAATAATAAACGAAAATAAATGACTAAACAATTGAAAAAACATGTTAAAAAATAAAGAAAAATATGTCATAAATGTCAAAAAATATATGAAAATGTGCTACTAATATAAAAAATATATATTATAAAAGTAGAATTATTAAAAATTAAAAAAATAAAAGTATAATATAATAAAATTAAAAAATAATTAATACCAGCTGTAGCATTAAATCTAATGTCACATATCATAAAAAATGAAAAAAATAATAATGACGTAAGAAAAAAGAAAAAAACTAAGATTTTTTTTTGATAAACTATGTGAATAGTTCCTTTTGTTTATAGTCTGTCCAATGGTCACTAATTTAAAAATTAAGAGTAAATGATTTTTAACATTAACAGTCTGTCTGGTTTAAGTCCCTTCGCCGTTAACCCTTAACGAATACGTGACATAGTTTAGGACTAAATCGAATGGGAATCAACGATTGAGGGATTAAAATTGAATGGATCGATAATATTAAAGACTAAAGTCAAACGGATTGATAATATTAAAGACCATGTACCCTTAATTTTTAAATTGGTGACCAAATTCGATTAAATCAAAAATAAAGGAGACTATTGACATAGTTTACGCAAATATTTTTATGAATAAATCATTCATATATATATATATATAATACATGATTATCCGAATTATTGAATTCAGTTTAATTATATGATGGGTCACGATGTTTTTAAAATAAAAATTAAAAAATTCTGTGAAATGGCGTCCGTGATTAGCGTTTCAAAACGGGTTTTAGGGTCTGTTTGTTTCCCGTAATTGGAATTACGGAATTGGTTTTCCTCGAATTCCCGTGTTTGTTTCACGTAATTCGTTTTTCGGAAAATATTTTCCCGTGTTTGTTTCATGTAATTCGTTTTCCGAAAAACGTTTTCCCGTGTTTATTTCACGTAATTCGTTTTCCGGAATGTAATTCATTTTCCTAGTAACAGAATTTCCTTTGTGTTTTCTGTAAAATGACTCACGGATTCATTTTCCGTAAGTCATTTTCCGAACTTTTCACTTCAAAGCAAAAATACTCAAAATAATTTTATTTTATGAATTTAATATTAATAAAATATTTTAATATCATTTTCATCAAAATATTAATTATTAAAATATTTAAAATATATTTATTAATATTTATAATAATATAATATTATATTTTTAATATTATAAAATAATCAATTATATTATAATAATATAAGATATTATTTTTATTTTAATAATATATAATAAATTTTTTTATATATTTAATAATGAATAATATTATTTATATATTTCAATAATATTTTAGTAAAGATATTAAAATATACTAATTAATATTTTTAAAAAATAATATAGTACTATTACTTTAATAAATAATTAATATAATTTATAAAATTTTATTTCACTAAAATATACCGAAAAAATGTTTAAATAACATCTTCCAAACATCATAAAACGTTTTCCAGATGTTTTCTAGAAATGTAATTCATTTTCCAGAAATGTAATTCATTTTACAGAAATGTAATTCATTTTCCAGAATTCAAATTCCAGTAATTCATTTTCCAGTAATTCAAATTCCAGTAATTCAAATTCTAGTAATTCATTTTATGGAAAACCAATTACAGCTAAACAAACAGACCCTTAGATCCAAAGGAACATAAATACCCTAAACAAAATCATCTCCCTACTTTACTCTCTCTTTTAACCTTTCTCATTACTAATCACTTTTTTCTTAGTAATTACTATAGCGATAAAATTTACTAATAGTATTAAATTATAAGACTTATCTGATTGAAATTATTTTTGTTTTATTAATGCTAATTAAATCAAATGATAAAAATGAAATTATATAATTAAATTTTTTAAATATAAATATTCTATAAAAAATATAAATTTCAACTATAAAAAGAAAATTTATATCAACAGAGATTGATTCAAGTGGTAAGCAGTTTGATATCGCGTAAGTAATGTATGGAGTTCGAGTTATTGTGTATGTAAAAAAATAATTATTAGTAGACTTACCCACCAAAATCAAGTGTGTAATGCGGCTCGGTTCAAATTAGTTAAGACAAAGCATTGAAATCGGGGGAGGAATAAAAAAAATTCATTTTTATTTTTAAAAGTAAAAGTTAAGAAATATGTACTAATTTTATTTTAATGGTTAAATTATGTGAAGGCATAACAATGATTTATTTTGGTAATACTAAATTTTAATTCATAAAAACCTAAATTTCTTAAATTTTAAATAATATGAGAATGTTAATTAAATACAAAAAAGAATTGATAAAAAAACCATAGCCAATGATGAGCTGGCGCATAATGGATAGCTTTCATTTGGAGTACTCCTTTTAGCGGCTTCCAGGTGGCATCCAGCTGTATGATGCCAACTACGTAATTACTCTAAAGCCCTTCAAGCGATGCCTTTCCCATTTGCCCTCTCTTTCCTTCCTTTCCCAAAACTACCCTCAGCTGACCGTTGCAGTGCGGCCTTAACGGTCACTTGCCCCAGTATAAAAACAAAAGAAAAAGACAAAGAGTCAACGGGTTGATCCATGGCAAAACAGTCGTTCGATCCCCCTTCTTGACAACGCTTACCGTGTAATTCCGGCATCAAGTTGAGGGCTTCTACGACATTTCACTAATATCCATAAAACAATTTTTTTGTTAATTTTTTAACGCTAGAATTGTCATTTGAAGAAAGCTTGAGACTTCCATGTCAATGAGTTTCAGTTTTTGGGGGCTAATCATCTAAGTGAGTTCAATCAGTGAGTTTCATTGTGTTTCTCGAAATCGAGTGAAGGAAACAAAACGAGTCATGGGCCATTCAAGTGACTCAGTTTCCATTGCGATTGATATGGTTCCTTTTGGAGGGAAGGTAAAGTAACTAAACTAACAAAACTGCTAAGAACAAAGCTTCAATCCTTTTTCTTCCCCCTTTTCAACCTATCTTTGTATTTTATTTTTCAAAATACTGTTATAATTATATAATATTTTTTTGCAGGAGTTTTTGGTGAAAACAAGCAGAGGTTCTTTATCTGTTTTTGTTTGCGGTGATCCAGAGAAACCCGCTTTGATAACTTACCCGGATGTTGCTCTCAACTGTATGTATTCATTTCTTGTTTCTTTTTTATTGGAAATATTGGGACTTTCTCGATTTCCGTTTTGTTTGATTTAATGGGTTTGCTGCTTTTACTTCATGTGTGTTGAAATTGAATCAAGTTTTGCTGCTTGTACAGATTTCTATTATCCAATTTGTTCATTTCATAAGTTCTTTAAGTGGGTTATATAGGTTTTTATACTTCAGTGAATTCTTGTTCTAGTTCTTGAACTATTTTTGCCTTTCGGGTTTTGCTGGATTTTGGATTTTGGTTCCAAAATGTTGAATTTTTATCGTCTTTTGATATATGTTTGTTTTTGTGCTTGTTGAAATGTTTACAGACATATCTTGTTTCCAAGGCCTATTCGTTTGCCCCGATGCCGATTCTTTGTTGCTTCAAAACTTTTGCATTTACCACATTGATGCCCCAGGGCACGAGGTCAGTGACTCAGTTTTAGAGCTGTGTTTGTTTAAACAATGGGGTTTTGGTTAAAAATACAAATTGTTAAATTGTAGCTTGTCAGCTGGTGCTTTTCCTAATTAGGTGATACTAATAGAATCTGTATGCCATTTGTTTAAGAGTTTTTTCAGTTGGGAGCGAATGTGATATCTTCAGATGTTCCATTGCTTAGTGTGGATGACTTAGCAGATCAGGTCGCTGAAGTTCTTGATTTCTTTGGGTATGTAATAATGTAAATAAATGGTTGTCAAATTCTAATTCTTTTCTACTCGTAAGCACAATGACTAAACGGGAAATGATCAAGCTAATTTCTACCTTTTTTTATCTTTTAGTGTAGTTCAATGTAAATTTCCTTTTCTATTTCATCCAAAAATGATTTAGGATACTGGTTCTTGCCTGAGTCCGAGTAATTTAGGTGTAGAAAATGTACAATTTATATTCTAAACTTCTCCCTCATTTTAGATATGCTATCTGTTAGATGTCCGGTATATTTTTTTTATAAAACTTCACAGCAACCATTGTTCTCATGATGTGTATGTGTTCTATCCATTGTTAATCTCAATTGGTATCACAGTGTTCCAAAGTCTCAATTATTTATTAATTCAAATGTATTTTTCTCCATGAAAAATAAGTAAAACATATGGATCTGACAAGAACAATAGAATATATTTGATATGCACAAGACCTTGTGAATCGTTTTTTATGTAGGTTGTTGGGGGGTGATATTTTTTCCTTCTTTTTCTTTCTTTTTTCTTGCATTAATTTTCGCTGTTATAACTAATTTGAGCTTTTAATATCAGACTGAAGAGAGTTCTATGCTTGGGTGTAACAGCAGGGGCTTACATCCTTACACTATTTGCAGTAAGTTGGCATAAGATACAAAACTCGGTAAATAATTTTCGTGCTGTTATTCTGACACTGTGATGGTCTCATTATTTTTATCCCTTGTGCCAGATGAAATATAATGAGCGGGTGCTTGGATTAATTCTCGTGTCTCCTGTTTGCAAAGCTCCTACATGGGCTGAATGGCTCTACAACAAGGTTCTAATTTGCTCACACTTACAAAATATCTCTTTTGGTCATATCTCTAACAGTTATATTAAACCTGCTTTGCACTAAAATATCTATTTTCAGGTGTTGATGAACTTGTTATACTTCTACGGTATGTGTGGTGTATTAAAAGAATGCCTTCTTCAGCGGTATTTCAGTAAGGTAATCAACGTCACTGTTTTGTTTTTAATGTTCTGATATTTGTTTAGTGTTGTAACTGTGGAATTCTTCTTGTAGGAACTCAGGTATGGTATGCATGGTGCAGAGTCCGAGATTGTCCAAGCTTGCCTCAAAGTAAGGAAACTGATAAGAAATAGTCATTCTGTATTCTCTTTAGCATATGATGAGAAGTCACTTTGAATAGGCATCCGGGTAGAGGATACCAATTTATATAACAAAACAAGAAGCCACATCTAATGCTCCTCTATATTTTTAGTTTTAATGATATGATTTGAAATTTAACGGTGATCCTTCTGGTAATTTGATCGCAGTTATTGGATGAAAGGCAAAGTCCAAATGTTATGCGCTTTCTTCAAGCAATTAATAGGTAAGTTCATGTCATTTATTTCTCTTTCTCAAACTTCCTCGTCTCGGTGATATTCTTTTTCTAGTTTTTTTTTGTGGACTAATCTTTCATGAGAAACGAAGGCCTGGATATGTGTGTACCCATATATGCTGCTCATCTTTCTTTTGTGTATTTAAGTGCGTTTCCATTATCATTGAGTGAAGTATATATGCAGGAGACATGATCTTATGGAAGACTTGAAGAAATTGAAGTGTAAGACTCTTATTTTTGTGGGTGAATGCAGTCCATTCCATGCAGAATCTGTGCATATGAGTACCAAAATCGGAAGAAAGAATTGCACTCTCGTCGAGGTAGATCTCTTCAATTCACAGAGTTGGTTCTTTCCCATTTCTTCTGCTTTCTTTTCCGTTCGCTATCGATCTACACTGCACTGATTATTTTTGTTGGTTTCTGTTCTTGGATCAGGTTAAAGCATGTGGCTCACTGGTAACAGAAGAGCACCCATTGGCCATGCTGGTCCCTATTGAATTCTTTCTACTGGGATTCGGTTTCCAAAGACAACCACATTTTGCTTCCTCGTCAAGCAATGGTTCGAACCCTTCGAGTCCATCAAGTCAGTCGTGCATAGCTCCCGAACTTCTCTCCCCCGAGGGTCTAGGGATCAAGCTTAAACCGATCAAAACCCGTGCAGATATCGGAATTTGATCGAGGGGTCGGAAGAGGTACTGTCTCAAAGCTTCTCATTGATTGTCACACACGTATCTGATGTAACACAGCAGGAGTAGGATTTGACAATTTGTAGAATATGTTTGGAGGTTGACAGTATACATACATCCCTATATATATATATATATTCTTTGATTTGTATTGGTGGGAGGAGGTTTCATTGATATGTTGATTGTAGATAGAATTGATGAACATTTTGTACTTAAAAACAGGGGGAGGATTCGTTCTTTTGAGAGGATAATACAGATTTATTTTTGTATTATACATTTTTTGGCATACAAGAAAATCTTGTTAAAATGAAAATTCAGCATTGATTTTTCAATTATTTCATTTTAGTGTATATTTTAAGAGGATCAGGAATGAAAGTAATAAAGTTTGTAAAGATTAAGAGTTTTTTTATTAAATTATTTTAAATTAAGATAAAATGATGTGTATAAATTTTAAAAATTACAATTATTATTATATTAAATTATGTTATGTCATCTTTTCTGTTAAATCAAAACTATAATAGAAAAATATTATTATGAATTATTATTTTATACATTAATAATATAAAAGGTATTTATAAATGAAATGTAATATTATTATACGTTTTATTTATGATTTAAAGTTCAAAATTAAAAGTGTATAAATAATCTCTTGAGTATAGGATATTATTTTATTGAATTCCCGATTATTAAAAGTTGTAAAAACTATTCCTTGATTATAGGATGTCGTTTTGTTGAATCCTTCGATTATTAAAAAATTAATTGGCTTTTGTGTTAGATATTAATCTATGAATTGAAATAGGATAAAATCATATTTTAATAGTGTTTATCAATATCGTCGTTACTTTTAAGTATTGATTTGACAACAACACTTAATGATATAATATTTCAAGATGAGTTTGGAAAAATAAAGAGTTAATTCACAAAATAGAACTTAAACGATTTTAAAATCAAATTTTATCGTAAACGTTTATTATTATGATATGCGAAGATTTTTTAAAAAATTATTTTTGATTGGCGATATAAGTTGGAATGGCTGAGGTTTTAAAGCCATTGAAATCGTTGCCACAAGATGAAGTATAAGCTCCCATGTTATGAAACACCAGCTTATCATCAACCTCCAGCTCCGGCAATTCGAAATCCTTCAAAACTATATCCTCCGCATCGCATGTCGGTCCAAAAACTGTTGAATTCCATGTTTTCATCTCTTTCCTTCTGCTGTTCTTGCCGGTGATCAGAGGAGTGCAAACCACTTCATCATGATCGTACTTCAAGAAGTTCATAGACCCCGAAACGCCGTCGTCGATCCAATACTCTTTGATCCCATCCCTAACCCGTTTCCCTATTATGCTCGTCGCCAATGTAAACGATGAATTAGAAAAGAAACGACCGGGTTCCGCCATGATTTTTAAGCCTTCAGCTACTCCGACGGGAAAATGTTTTTGTAAAGCAAGTTTCAAGGCGGAGGCTGCTTCAGTAAATTGCGGACCCGATGTGAAGCCACCGCCAATGTCTAGGATACGCAGATTAGGCAAACCGAGTTTAGCTGCTGTGTTGAATGCTGTTTTAGCAACTTCAATGGCGTCTTCGAATGCGTTGAAGTTAATCGCTCTGCTCCCTGTACGAAACCAGACACCAATTAATTCCCTTCTAAATTGTAATAGGAATAAACTACACAATTGGTCACTAATCTTTGAGAAATTTTTCATTTCTTCCACTAAAGTTACAAAACTAACTAATTGGTCAAAAATATTATCGATTTATAACAAATTGATCATTAATATTATCGTTTTGTAACAAATCGGTCACTAACAACCATTAACTTGGGTGAAGAAAGCTTATTTGATAACGTTGACTGCTTGTTGACCAAAAACCTCTTCAACTTTAAATAAAGAAAATCCAATCCATAAAACCTAATTTAATTTATTTGAGTTTCATCATCTCTAAAATTCATTCATCTCTTCTGCAGAAAATATTTTACAACTGAAGATGGAAGAGTCCATGGACATCAATCCATCCGCTTGGCATGTATGTCTAGGGATGGGCACGAAATTCGAACATGACGAGTTTCGACTCAATCCGACCCAAAAAATAATATAATTATACAATATATTTTTAGAGATAATTATAATATTGTTAATTTTCAATTAAATCTTTATTTTATTGAATAAAATTAATAATTTTATTCAATTTCGGGTCAGTTTAAAGTCAAATTTTATCTCAAAAGTCGGATTAGGTTTCGGGTCGATGAAGTCATCTTAAACTCGAGTCGAATCGGATTAGCCAAAAAACCGATCCCATCCCCATCCCCATCCCCATCCCCATCCCCATCCCCATCCCCATCCCCATCCCCATCCCCATCCCCATCCCCATCCCCATCCCCATATATGTCCTATGTTTCTCAAATATTTGTATAAGCTCCCATCAAGAAAGATTTTTCCAGTTTTATGATCAATTTCTTCACGGGACGAGTTTCTCCCGTATAATATTAACTATTAAAATTTAAAATTTAGAAAATATTTTGATGTCACAGAATTACATATTTAAAAAAGATAATTTTAAATATATTAACCATATATACATATAAAAAGACATTTGCACTATTCATACCTATATGAAACGAGACACCGATAACTTGGAGCTTGGCTTCTTGTGATGCTCTTAGAAGCGGGATGATTTCAGCGGGGAGTGCACCGAATTTGGAACCGAACTGGAACGTGGCGCCGCTGGTTTCCGGGACTTTGACTCGGATCAACAGCGCACACTTGGGGTGCCATTTTCTGATCTTTCAAGCTCGCAGTTCGAGTCGAAAGTGGTCAAGTTAACACCAACTTTAGCTGCGTACTTGATGTGAGACACCGGTTTACATGGGTTTGCAAACACGATCCGATCAGGCGAAACCCCGAGAGACAGAACGGTTTCGATCTCGGCACTGCTCGCGCAGTCGAAACCGGTGCCGAGATCCGCCATTTCTTTGAGGAAAACAGGGTCAGGGTTGCATTTAACAGCGTAGAAAGGTTGAACCAGGGGAAGATTATGGAACCATGTGTGGACCAAGGACCTGACAGCACCCAAATCCAGCACGTAAAATGGGCTTGCTTCTTCTTGTTTTTCATTCGAAATGACCACTGATCGAATGAAACGAATCAAATCGTCCACGGACAAAGGTTTTCCCTCCCCATTTTCCATCAACTTTGGTTCAGCACCCACCATTGGAGTAAGCTTGGGGGACTTTGTATGAAAGAAAGGAAGGTGAAATAATAAGTTGGGGAAATTATCAAGTAGGTCCATTTATAGGAATGGATCGAATAATTGTAGCTCCATTAATGTCGGCAGTATGATTCAACTTTGTTTTTGTTTATCGATGAAACTTTTTGAATAGCTTGGTAGAATGTTACTACCGGTTTTCTAGAAGGGTAAACAAGCTTTTTCTTAATAGGATAAACTACACCATTCATCATTAAATTTTACTCTCTCTTATTTCACTCATAATATTTTTAATTTTTTTAATTTACTCATTAATCTTTATAGATTAAATTTTTTTTATCACTCAACACTGACATGAATTATTTTATTTTTTGTTTCATATGTTGTGTCATATTTTATTAATATTTTAATACCAAATATGATTAAAATTAAAAAAATAAGTTTAAAATTTTTAAATTATATACTTAAATTTTAGATTCAAACCCTAAATTCTCAAATTATATCCTAAACTACAAATTACAATCGTTAGATTTTAAATTCTCAAAACCTTTAATTTAAGGTTTTAAATTAGGGGTATAATATAAAATGATGCAACATAACAACTTTAAAAACTAAATGATACGAAAGTACGATAAAACAAAAATGATAAATTGGATCGAATATAGAAAAAGTTATATGTAAGGTGTTGAAAAGGTTAACCTAAAAGAATCAATTTTTGGATAATTTTAGTATTGCTTTCTTTTCCAAAATTTATTGGGTATACTACCACGGAAGTCACTTATATTTTGCCATTGTCTTATTTCAACAATTTTATTTTGTGGTGTAATTTGGACATGTACCCAACTGCTTTGGAGTGACTATTTTAATGAACATTTATGTAAATGATCGATCTTTGGTCTTAATTACTTAAGAATCTCTAAACTAGATAGTTAAAAACTTTCGGATGACACTTTTGTTTTCTTTTAAATTGTGGGCTCAATATTTATTATAAATAAAATTTCTCTTCCACTCCTCTTAAGTTATAAATTATTAAAAAATCAACAATCAATTAGATTAGTCGATTAATTAGGCCTGTAAACGAATCGAACGAACACGAACGGGGGTATATTCGTGTTAGTTCGTTTAACTTTAACTGAACAAATGAACGAACACGAACATAAACGAACACGAACATAAACGAACAAAAAATTTCTTGTTTGTGTTCGTTCGTTAAGGAATGTAGCTTGTTTGTGTTCGTTCATTTAAATGATAAACGAACACAAATGAATGAACATAAATGAACGGATGTAAATGAACATAAACGAACGAACGTAAACGAATATAAACTAACATAAATGAAAATATTTTTTTCTTTCATAATAATTTTAGGATTATGTTATATTTAATTATTTTAGGGTTTTTATTTGTATTTAAAATTAATTGAATTTTAAAATATTTATGAGTATTATATTAAAATTTATTTGGGCTTTAACATTTTAAATGAGTCTAGAGAGATTGAACTAACCATAAATGAACGCACATAAATGAACATAAATGAACGCAGATAAATGAACATAAATGAACGCACATAAACAAATATATTACCGAACGTTCACGAACGTAAATGAACGAACGAGCACTATATTCGTTTTCGTTCATTTAATTAAACAAACACAAAATTATGTTCATGTTCGTTTGTTTAATAAATAAAGATAAATAAATTTCCTACTAAACGATTCGCTGAATGTTCGATTCATTTACAGTACTACGAATAATAGATCTGATACCCAACTACCAATAGCTGTAGGCTTTAAAGCCACATTGCTTCGCTTCTTTTAGATCACAAAAAAAGAAAGAAAAATCCTTTACAGCTACAGAGTATTTATTATTAGTACTTTACAGAGTATTTATTATTAGTACTTTACAGAGCATTTATTATTAGTACTTTCTTTTTTTGGCTCCATCATCTTCATTTACAGCCTCGCCGCACTCGATAATTTCCTCAAACGCGCCTCCTAATTCTGCTCATAGTAAAACCACAAACGTTATTCTCAAAAAAATAAAACCACGTCAATATTTTTGGTTTGATGGTATTTGAGATTTTTCATTTAATAAAAGGGTAAACTGCATATTTAATACTTAAACTATTACCTTTATTCTGTTTTGATATCCAAACTTTATTTTTCCAAATTATACCTAAAGTTTAATTTTTGGTATCCGCTGTTAAAAACTTAATGATGATGTTGACATGTCATCCTAGGTAATGCCACATAATTAGTAAAAAATAAAAAATGTTACGTCAGCAGTTTTGTTAAATTTTTAACAACGAATACCAAAATAAAACTTAAACTAAATATTAAGTATAATTTTGCAAAAAAAATTAAAGTTTGGGTATCAAAACGAAATAAAAGTAATAGTTTAGGTACTAACATGTAGTTTAGCCAAAAAAACAATTTCTATATTTAATCTGACTCTTAAATTAAAGAAAAATAATAATTCGATCCTTTAACTAACGAAATCATAAGTTAACCATTACAATATTAATGCGACGGTTCACTATGCTAAAATGACAGTCCACTATAGATGATAATGTGACAAATAGGCTAGATTGTTTTTTTTAGTTGAGTTCGAAGGTCAAATTGATTCATATTTGTCTTTACAAATGAATGTTGGAAATTAAATTTTGGACTAAATTAAATTTGTATTAAGGATAAAATGACATTTTATCCCCAAAAAAAATCTATTGTAAACCCTAACTTGAAATAAAAAACATTTTATGTTTCAAGAGAAATTGTAAACCCTAACGGAGGAGGATTTAAAATTGGAGTATACTTTGGGAATTTAGGATTTGGGTGTATAATTTAATATTTTTAAATTTATCTTTTATTATAGTCTTATATAATACTAAAATATTAATAAAAATATGATATGTCATACAAAAAATAATAAAATAATCTATGTCAGTGTTGAGTTACTAAAAAAAATCAATTTATAGAGTTTAATGAGTAAATTGGAAAAATAAAAATACAATAAGTGAATTAGGGGAGAAAATAAAGTTCATTGATGAATTGTGTAGTTTATCCTTCTTAATAATACAGTTCAACATTGTTTTTTTATAAGTTTAAGGGTCACCTTTGTCTCTGTAGTAGATCCAATTTATTATTTTGCCTCAAAGTTGTTTAATTACATCATTCTATATACTATCTCTATCTTAAAACCCTAAAATAATAACTAAACCTTATATAATACCCACAAACCTCTAAACTTTAATCCTAACATTAAACCCCAACTCAAAACCTTTAATTTAGAGTTTTAAATTAGGGGTAGGATATAAAATGATGTAACATAACAACTTTAAAAGCTAAATGATACGAAAGTACGATAAAACAAAAATGATAAATTGGATCGAATATAGAAAAAGTTATATGTAAGGTGTTGAAAAGGTTAACCTAAAAGAATCAATTTTTGGATAATTTTAGTATTGCTTTCTTTTCCAAAATTTATTGGGTATACTACCACGGAAGTCACTTATATTTTGCCATTGTCTTATTTCAACAATTTTATTTTGTGGTGTAATTTGGACATGTACCCAACTGCTTTGGAGTGACTATTTTAATGAACATTTATGTAAATGATCGATCTTTGGTCTTAATTACTTAAGAATCTCTAAACTAGATAGTTAAAAACTTTCGGATGACACTTTTGTTTTATTTTAAATTGTCGGTTCAATATTTATTATAAATAAAATTTCTCTTCCACTCTTCTAAGTTATAAATTATTAAAAAATCAACAACCAATTAGATTAGTCGATTAATTAGGCCTGTAAACGAACAGAACGAACACGAACGAGGTATGCTTATGTTCGTTCGTTTAACTTTAACTAAACAAATGAACGAACATGAACATAAACGAACAAAAAATTTCTTGCTCGTGTTCGTTTGTTAAGGAATGTAGCTTGTTCGTATTCGTTCATTTAAATGATAAACGAACATATTTAAATGAACATAAACGAACACAATAAACAAACTTAAAAGAACACAAACAAACGAACATAAATGAACCCAATAAATTAACATAAACGGACGTAAACTAACATAAATGAAAATATTTTTTTTCTTTTCTAAAAATTTAGGATTATGTTATATTTAATTATTTTGGGGTTTTTTATTTGTATTTAAAATTAATTGAATTTTAAAATATTTATGAGTATCATATTAAAATTTATTTAGGTTTTAACATTTTAAATAACTCTAGAGAAATTGAACTAAACATAAATGAACGCACATAAACGAACATAAATGAACGCACATAAACAAACAAACATAAACGAACATATTGTCAAACATTCATGAACGTAAATGAACGAAAGAGCCGTATGTTCGTGTCCGTTAATTTAATTAATCGAACACAAAATCTTGTTCATGTTCGTACATTGCTTCGCTTCTTTTATATCACAAAAAAAAAAAATCATTGACAGCTACAGAGTATTTATTATTAATACTTTACAGAGCATTTATTATTAGTACTTTACAGAGCATTTATTATTAGTACTTTCTTTTTTTGGCTCCATCATCTTTATTTACAGCCTCGCCACACTCGATCATTTCCTCAAACGCGCCTCCTAATTCTGCTCATAGTAAAACCACAAACGTTCTTCTCAAAAAAATAAAACCACGTCAATATTTTTGGTTTGATGGTATTTGAGATTTTTCATTTAAAAAAGGGTAAACTGCATATTTAGTACTTAAACTATTACCTTTATTCTGTTTTGATATCAAAACTTTATTTTTTTCAAAATTATACTTAAAGTTTAGTTTTTAGTACCCGCTGTTAAAAACTTAACAATGATATTGACATGTCATCATAGATGATGCCAAGTAATTAGTAAAACCTAAACTAAACTTTAAATATAGAAAATTGATTTTTTTAGGTAAACTACATGTTTAGTTCATAAACTATTACTTTTGTTCCGTTTTGATACCCAAACTTTAGTTTTTTTAAAGAAAAAAAGAATTTGATCCTTTAACTAACGAAATCAAACGTTAACCATTACGATAGTAATGCGGTGGTTCACTATGCTGAAGTGACATTCCATAGTATATGATAATGTGACAAATAGCCTAAATTATTTTTTTAGTTGAGTTCGAAGGTCAAATTGATTCATATTTGTCTTTAGAAATGAATGTTGGAAATTAAAATTTGGACTAAATTAAAATTGTATTAAGGATAAAATGACAATTTTATCAAAAAACCATCTATTGTAAACCAATGAAGATTTTGATTCATAGTTGGTTATTAATCACGATTCAAGATAGTTTTAAATTATTATGAGTCTAATTGTAAATAAGAAAAAAATTAAGGGATTGAAGTAAAAAAAATTGTCAAAAGGTAAATTAGAGATGAACCATTAAGAAAATTAAGGGATTTTATTGCGTTTAGAGGGTGTATTTATGTTGTTAAAAGTAAATTTTAAACTATATTCTTTTTAGTAGCATGAGGTGATTATAAGGTGATATTTATCTAAAGGATTCTCAACTATTTAACAATTAACTCTCAAACACTATAGCAAATGTCTTGCTCGAATCCAAGACCTATAGGAATAACAATCATCCTTTAACCATTAAAACCCTTAATTATGTACTAGATGATTGATGTATATATAAAGAGTTAATTGCACCATATATCCCCAAACTATAATATTTCTTTTAAATTAGTCCTTAAATTTTTGAATAATTTAAATTTTATCATCAAATTAGGACTCTCATTCTAAATTAGTCCTTAAACTTTTGCATATTCTAATTTCATCCCTATAATATGACCCTCTTTCTAAATTGGTCTCCAAACTTTTGAATCTTCTAATTTTTCCCCAAATTCATCCAAATATGTAATTAATTTCAAAATATTTTAACCCAAATTTTGTTTTTTTTCAAACATATAATAATATTTGGCCTAACGATTTATTAACGAGGGACGTGATATACACATATAGTTTGGGGATGAAATTGCAATGTCCAAAAGTTTTAGGACTAATTTAGAATGATAGTAATAGTTTAGGCATGAAATTGAAACATTTAAAAGTTTAGGGACCAATATAGAATGAGAGTTACACTTTGAGGATATACGATGCAATTAATTCATATATAAAAGTGAGAAGTAATTTTCAAAGAAAAAAAATAAAAGAGAAGTAAATATGCTATTCATAGGAATTCAAACATGGAAAAAAACGAAATAAAAATGTGCAACGAGAAAACACATAACATTTACTAATTCAATTCAATTCAATTCTAACAATCTTCATGGTATCAAATAAATTTTTAAGTATCGACTTATTTTAATGATTCCGTTATATTTTAAAAAAAAATCATACTTAATATTATATTTTGTTCCGTTTTAATCACTTATCATTAAAAGGTTAATAATGACATTGATATGTCACCATAAGACGTAACGTTAAATAAAAAAAATAGTTAATACCAAAACGGAACCGCGTGAATGACTAAATACATAGTTTAGTTTAGAATTTAAAAGGCTTCTTCTGTCATTTATCAAATGGAGAAGTGAAATATAACAGTTGATTTTGGCTGTGTGAACCGTTTGATTGAAAGTCCTATTTTCTTTAACCAAGTAAGTTTCCTCCCACCATTTTTCTTGAAATGCCCATGATCAACGCATGTCAGGATTATGAGAACATAACATAATATTCCAAAAACCATCCAAATACATTAAAAATATTAACCATTTTGCTTTATTTGGTGAGATACTGACATCTAAGATAGTGGAATGGTGGTTTATTGATTTGGGTTCAGTGAAATCCCAGATTTTTTGGGATTTAGATATTTAAAAATGGTTTAGTGGATTTGTTTACTGTAGATAATAATTTGAGTGCATTTTTCACATGTTTGTTGACGACAGCGACTCGGGATGACTCGACGGCGACTCACGTGCCGGTCTTGAGGAGCGCATGTATCACACACGTCGGCGATGGGAGATGAATAGTCAACGGTGGCTGCTGCTGTTGATGAAGAAAATAAACCCTAAAAAAATATGGTTGCATCATGGGTCGGTTCAGATCTGAACCGGATCTAGGGTCGGCTGTTGGGCTTCTCAATCGGTTCGGGTCCCCTGGTCTAAGTCGGGTCTGCTCGTAACTGGACTACTGGGCTGACTATAATTGGACTCTGGGATGACTGTATTTGGGTCTTGGGTGTTGGATGTCGGGCATGTAATGTAAACAAAATTAATAATAATAATAATAATTAATATTTTTAAACCCAAACAAAAAAGGTGTATACAATTATAGCTCCATTTAGGATGCACAAAGTTGGATTTAAATTCGATCCGGATCGGATAAAAATCGATCCGATTTTTTCTCTTAACCAAAAAACCGAATTTTAAAAAAATCAGTTCGGATCCTAATCGGTTTGAAAGGTCGGATTGTGTAACCGGTTTCGATTTGAAAAAAACCGATTTTTAAAAAAACTGAATATAAAAAAACCGATTTTAATATTATTAAAATTACAAATGCTTGAAACAGAACATGCAAATACTCGAGTAATAGAGAGGAAAATAAATAAATTGATGGTTGGATACACGAAGCAGATGAATGATGCAAAGCTTCAAATCCAATGAATATGTGCGTGAAACTTTACCTTGGATTTGGATCGTTGGATGCATAATACATTATTACTTATTAGTTTATTGTTGGTACCTTTCCAATGAATTGTAAATATGTAATGGTTGCCTCATATTGTTGTTTTCCAGGTGCCAAAGCATGGGTCTCGTAGAGCCTCGGGGAGTTGAACCTTTGTCTCCTCGTGGGTGGTGCTTGGAGGTATGGCCTTTTTACATTTTAAAATAATTTCTGTAATATATATTTTTGGTTAAAAAATTGGTTCGTACGGTATATATATATATATATACGTCAGTTTTTTTCGGATAAAAATCGATTTTTATTCGGTTTTTTTTAAATCAATTTTTAATCCAGTAAAAAAATCGATCGTCTAATTTTTTCTCAAATCGGTTATACTATCCGATTTTTTAAATATTTGATATATTTAAAAAAAACCGATTTTTTTCAAATTTGATTTCAGATATTTGTTACACAAAATCAGATATTCGAACTTTTATGTACACCTATAACTCCATTCATGTCCGCAGTTTGATTCAACATTGTTTTTGTTTATCGATGAAACTTTTTGAATAGCTTGGTAGAATGTTACTTTCGGTTTTCTAGAAGGGTAAACAAGCTTTTTTGATAAACTACATCATTCATTATTAAAGTTTACTTTCTCTCTTATTTCATATTTTTAATTTTTTTAATTTACTTACTAAACTTTATAGATTAAATTTTTTTTATCACTCAACACAAACATGAATTATTGTATTATTTTTTCACATGTTGTGCCATATTTTATTAATATTTTAATACCAAATATAATTAAAATATTTTTTAAAAAAAATTCTAAATTATACCTTTAAATTTTATATTCAAACCCTAAATTCTCAACTTACATCCTAAACTCCAAACTACACTCTCATCCATCCTTTCCCTTGACAGGTTGACCCTCCTACCACTGACCTCACCGGTGGCTCATCGATGGCCTCACTGGTGATTTATCGACGAGATCTTTGAAAAGGAAGTGCAATCAAGGGTTCCGACAAATATGACTAGAAACCATTTGTTAGATTCTAAATTCTAAGATGCATGGCGTTTGCTTCACGGAATGTAAGATTACCAGAGAATATGATTACTGAGAATGTTGTATTTTGTGTTTGGTTGGTTTAACATGAATGTAAGATTACCATGTTTGGTTAAATCTAAATTCTAAGATGCATGACGTTTAGTTCACGGAATGTAAGATTACCAGAGAATAGGATTACTGAGAATGTTGTATTTTGTGTTTGGTTGGTTTAACATGAATGTAAGATTACCATGTTTGGTTAAAAGAATAAAAGATTATTGGAATATATATTTAACCAAATTGTCCTTATTATATATTTGTTTTTTAACAAGTTGAAAAATATTTATATATTTTCTTTAACAAATTTAAATTCATAAAATTTATATAATTTTTTTACAAAATTGAAAATATAAAAAGGTTTAATGAAATGGTAAAATTTTATTTTAACCCCTGAACTTCATATAAAATTTTAATTATAGACTTTTTTTTTGTAAATCTAAAATAGTTTAAGGATAAATTTGTAATTTAACATTCGTAAAATTTTTATTATTCAACGATAGAAAAATAATATTTTTGAAAAAAAAATTAAGGGCATTTTAATCCAAAACATCTGTAATCCAACAATACCTAAAGAAAGGGAGGTAATGACATTCCCGGTAATATACCCAAAAAAATTCACTATTGATAATCTTACATTACCGGAAATGAGATTCCCGGCTAACCAAACGAGGGAATGTGGATTCCATTCCCATGGGAATCCTACATTCCCCCATCCAAACACCCCCTAATTGTGTATTAATTATGTACTAGATGATTATGTATATATAAAGAGTTAATTGCAAAATATATCCCCAAGCTATAATCTTTATTTTAAATTAGTCCTTAAATTTTTGAATATTTCAATTTTATCATCAAATTAGGAATCATTCTAAATTAGTCCTTAAACTTTTTGCATATTCTAATTCTATCCCTAAACTATGACCCTCTTTCTAAATTGGTCTTTGAACTCTTGAATCTTCCAATTTTATCCCCAAATTCATCCAAATATGTAATTAATTTCAACCATATTTTAACCTAAATTTTGTTTTTTTTCAAACATATAATAATATAACTTGGCCTAACGATTTATTAACAAGGTACGTGATATATACATATTGTTTGGGATAAAATTGGAATGTTTAAAAAGTTTGAGGGCTAATTTGGAATGAATGTCATAATTTGGGGATGAAATTGCAATGCACAAAAGTTTTAGAACTAATTTAAAATGATAGTAATAGTTTAAGGATGAAATTAAAATATTTAAAAGTTTAGGGACCAATATAAAATTGTGTGCGTTTTCTTAAAAATGTGCAACGAGAAAACACATCACACATATACTAATTCGGTCGGGGGAAAAAAGATAATCATTTCAAATCTCTTTAAAAAATCTCGAATAATATTTGTTAATTTTGTCGATATTTTCAATTAATTTTATTTAACCAATTAGATGATGATACATATCACCCCTAAAAGAATAAAAAAATAAAAATATCATTCTTGCTTTCAATGTAAAAATTACGAGATTTATCGATTTTTGACTTAACTAATTCAATTCTAACAATCTTCATGGTATCAAATAAATTTTTAAGTATCGACTTATTTTAATGATTCCGTTATATATTTTTTTTAAAAATCATACTTAATGTTACGTTTTATTCCGTTTTAATCACCTATCATTAAAAAGTTAATAATGACACTGACTTATCGTCATAAGATAATACTACTTCATTATTAAAAAATAATAATCATATTAACAGTCTATTTATTTTTTTAATAATAGGTGATCAAGACGTAACGTTAAATACAAAAAAACAGTTAATACCAAAACAGAACCACGTGAATGACCAAATACATAGTTTAGTTTAGAATTTAAAGGGTTTCTTCTGTCATTTATCAAATGGAGAAGTGAAATATAACAGTTGATTTTGATTGTGTGAACCGTTTGATTGAAAGTCCTATTTTCTTTAACCAAGTAAATTTCCTCCCACCATTTTTCTTGAAAAGCTCATGATCAACGCATGTCAGGATTATGAGAACATAATATAATCTTTCAAAAACCATCCAAATACATTAAAAAGATTAACATACTTGTGTCGAACAGATTTTCGTGTCCGACACTCGTACTCGAGTCTTGCGAACTGAAATCAAGAGGAAGAAAGAAAAAGAATCATAAGTTTTTCTAGTTTCGTTATGGCAGCTCCTAAATGATACATCAAAACCTCATATAGATGACAAGAACGGCAAAAGAAAACGGAAAGCACGCATGAATGGCGACTCGTAACTCAAATTTATCGAAGGCTGAGAAATTTCGAATCTTTAAAACAGAAAAACCATATTAAACCCCTTTTTTCTTCTATTCTAGAGTATGTGGCAATAATGCAAGTGTTCGAATGAAGTCATATGTGCTGAGACTAAGTTTTCAAACTTCTTAAAGCAGAAGTAAGCAAACCGAGTTTATCGGAGGCTCTCTGCTTATAGTCTTTCTCCAAGGCTGTTGCTGCCAAAGAATGGAGCTCCGGACTCTCCTTGTCTTCCTTGTTCCTTCCTTTCGAAACCTGTGCTATGGCTGAGGTGCACTGAATAAGAGGATCAAACTTCATGTTAGAAAGATAAATTCTGAGGACACGGGACGAGAGCAAAACTAGTTTTAATAATATTTCGGTTATTATAAGGATAAAAAGCTGATGCATGTATCTAATAAATAGTAGTGCACCTTAAAATCTTAAATGAAAGATAAGGAGCTTACCAAGCAAATTCCGAAAAGTGCTCGGGTATTCTTACCCCCAGTCAAGTCTATAGTGGATGCATAATATTTCTTTGCAGTTTGAAGGTTTTCTAGTCCACCGAGTGTGTAGAGCACCTGTTGTTGAAAGGTATGATACATTATCATCGAAACAATAATTACGAGAACTAAAAGTGTACCAGCTAGAAGTCATTATGTCAAACCGATATCCATAACCTCCATCAAGAAGTTACCTTCTTGGACCTTGGTTAGTCAGGCACCATTGCTGTTCTAAGATGAATTCATGGTCCTTGTATTCTTACATAATGGTAACAACTATGGAAGTGATTCTTCGAATTACAGTCTTTATATTTTTTGCAGAATTGTAATTACTATGGAACTAGTTCTCGGTTAGGTGGACTACTTATGAAAAGGGAAAAGCCTAAACTCATTAAAGAAAACACTGATGAAACGAGCTACAGAACATTATTATGTAGAGAACTTGGAATATAAGAAACCCTAATGAAATTGCATCCTATATTCGAAATATATTAAAGAAGACACTTACATCAGCATAGGCCAAATGATATAACGGAACTGTAGGTTGAGACAAAATAAGCTCCTCATAGCAGAATGCCGCTTGCTTGTACCTGATTTATCAACAAAAGCGAAAAGGCTTAAGCTACCTGGTATGTTATGAATTGGCAACGTTCGGGAGATAAGATTGAGTTCCATAAATTAACACTCACATTTGAAGGGAGGCATATATCTCTGCAAGTTCTCTCCAAGCCTCATGGTCGGCCATGAATCTAGCAAAAGAAGAGCAGAAATTGAGAAACATTTGCTCTTGAGCAGATTATCGAATTAGGAAACATGACCAATAAAGGAAAGACAGAAAATCTATGAACGTAAAGAGATATCTCACATTTCGAGATATTTATTAAGCAATTCAATAGCCCCTGAAATATTTCCTTGAGCTTTTGACATGGATACTCTCCGCTTATGTATTACCTGCATGAGAATAGAATATTTTATCATTAATCCTTTTTGCACAACATTTCTCGATAAAGAAAAAGAACATGATTAAGATTCACTCTTTTGAGAGAGGAGAGAGAAAGGGGGTGGGGATTGAGAACTGGCTGCAGAATTTACTTGATCAAGCGGATTGTCCTCTAAAAGGCTCGAGTAAGCTTTTTCTGCCTCAGCCCAGGATCCCTTTGCTTCAAGTAACATGCCATTTAGCCTGCCTGTTGACCGTGACAAAACAAAACCACTAGGTCATTACATGAGAAGAGCAAAGGGATACAGTCATCAGCACACATCCTTTCTAATAAAAAAGAATCGGAACTAATTTATGAACAAATTCATCCATCCGTATTCATGCCTAAAGCTATTGGTAGGTAGAGCATAGGCCGAGATCTTCAGAACACACGCTTAATTTAAGGAGCGTCTCGGAGGGGTAGGCCAGAAATGTATGGTTCACATATAAATAAACAGCAAGGTATGTATTTAATTGTCTTTTATGCTTACCAACCCTTTTGCTCTCTGGAAATTTTTTCTGCAAAACCTTTATGCAATCCTGCAATACAATATTAAATCACACAAACTTATGTCAGGCAACTTCATAAACCTACTATTAATCGATAACTAGAGCATCTACCAGAGCTAGAACTTCATAATCCTTTTTCTAGTTATCGATTGAACAAACAATGCAAGAAACTAACAGCTATAAGGAACTAATAGCAAAAGAGAAACCATAACAACATGAAAATGGTCAACCCCATGGGTAATCACAAATTGAATAGGTAAAAGAACAGGATAGTCTGTACATAAATGGAAAAACTCAACAGACAAGATCACACCTTTGCAACATCTAGACATTGACAATCCATAGCAGCAATAGCTACCTGCTCATATAGAGTCCATTCTGCATCAAGATATCAGTAGTTGTTAGTAATTAGACATGTTGACGAATCTGCGGCATAAATTAACAGAAGTAACAAGTAACATAAATAGACAACAATTTGGTTTAAACACACCACTTGAAATCAAAATCCAACAGATCAAAGCATACAAAAAAACCACAAAGTTTCAAGCCAATGAATAATAGGGCAGCAATCCATAAAGCTTCAATTTGTGAAATTCAATTAAAACTAAAGTTTAGCAAATAAATAAAGAGCAAAGAGCTCTAAAACCAAAACAAATCTAATGACAAGAAAAACTCAAAATTAAAATCAAACACTTTGGAATCATCGAATTCAAGCACAACCCAATTTCAGAAACCAACCAGAGCTAGAAAAAAAAGAAAGACCAACCTTCAGGGCCAAGAGCAGATCTTTTTTTGGGGTCATTTAAGATTGATAAGCCATACTTCAAGACTTTCTCGGAACGTCTAACTTTGAGCATCCTGACAAGGCAAAGATACTCCCAAGCACCTCCTCCTCCATTGTCTACCTGGTTTTCAAGCCTGTTTAATTGGGTCTCCTGTGTTTTACTCACCATCCTTGTCTCTCTCTCTCGATGGCAGTCGTTTACCTTTTTTGCTCTGTTTTTGGTTCTCTCTCTCTACTCTGAATCTCTGACTAGTGCCGGTGTTTTGGATCTCTAAAACGGGTCACAATTGATTGAGTTTTTTTTGCCTTTTGGAACACTTTCATTTGTTTTTGAGTAAACTACACATTTAGCACTTAAATTATCAGTTTTATTTCATTTTAGTACCTAAATTTTTATTTATTTCAAAATCATACCTAACTTTTACTTTTTGTTTAGTTTTGGTACAACATGTAACTTTTTTATGGGTAATGACATCATTCATCACTCAACCATCTTCTCACTTCTATTTTAGTCACTGAAGTTTAATTTTTTAATTTTAATTATTTAACTTTCAAATTACTCCTAATTTAATTACTCTAACTTTCAAATTTTATTTTATTTATTTTAATTATATATTAGTAAATAATAATAATAATAAATTTCAAGCATAAAAAAGATTAATATAATAAATTAGAGTGATTAAAAACATAAGCAATTTGAAAGTTAAGTAGTTAAATTGAAAATTTGTAAACTTTAATCACCAAAATAGAAGTAAGAAGATAGTTAAGTGATGAATGATATAATTTATCTATAAAAAATACAATATCGAGTAGTTTCGATAATTTTTTAACGACGAGTAGAATAAAACAAAAAGTAAACATTAAGTATAGTTTTGAAATAAATGAAAATATAAATATTAAAATAAAACAAAATTGATAATTAAGATATTAAATGTATAGATTACCCTTGTTGTTATGTTGTGTTTGGTTCCACTTCCAACTCGTTATCATTGCCAGTGCCATTGTTGAAGGACAATGGGCTTTCTCTCTGTTTTCCTATTTCTTGGTCAAATGCCGAAACCATACAACGGCCTGAAAGGCCCAAAATAAAGCACTAAGTCACCAGAGAAGAAAACCCCATCAAAGCAGTGAAACGCAGCGTATTACAGGCGACCAGTAAACCCTGGGAAACCAGAAGAAGAAATGTGGCGCAATGGCGTCTCGATTCTAAAACCCAATAAATGTTACTTCCACCGCAAAAGGAACTACTTTTCATTTTCAAAAACAAACTTTAAAAAATCCCCAATCAACAAGTCCTCGAATTCCTTGACTGTAATGACGACCATAACCGAATCCGATGTGGGAATCCTCTGTTTCATCTCTAACCTTCCTGGTTTTCGTGGCATCCTCAAACAAAGGTGAAAAGTCCCTTCTTTTTTGCTCCATTTTTAAAAAGAATATTCCTTTAAAACCCGCTTTTATGCTTTTGCAAGTACCCTTATGTTTAATTTGTTTATTTTCGTATGCATGCTTAGCAATCTGTTTGTTTAATAAGATGCCGGAATGACAAACCTGTGCTTTGTAGCTGTGTCTTTGTACATATAATGAGGTTCTTTGTTGTTAAAAATAATGGTAGAAATGTGGAAGGAGGAAAATTGGAAGTTTTGAGAGGGATTTCCTTGTTATGAAATGGATTATAATTTCAGTTGGCAGTGAAATTTTGTAATTTGTTTGCTTGGGAATATTTTTTGTAGGTATTCTGATTTCATTGTAAATGAAGTAGACAATGAAGGAAATGTTGTTCATTTGACCACTTTAGATGCCCCTCCAGAGGTAATCTGACTCAAATTATTTTTTTTTCAAATTTAGTTTATGTGAAGTTAATAGATTATATTCTTTTATTTTCTTTTTTGATATAGACTCTGGCTTTCGAGGAAGGTGAAACGAAGACATCCGATCAATTTAACAAAAGTTATGCATCTGAAATTGAAAAATTCAGATCACTTGCATGTGAAACTGATGTGGATCAGTTAGAAGCTTTAATTAACCAAATTACTTCAGGCAGTGAAGAAGATATCTCCCCCATTGTTCTATCTCCAGACTCTGATAAATCTCATCGAACAGTAAGCTTTTTATTCTTTTCCAATTTATTTATCCATTAATCCTTCTGCACCTTTGACGTGTGTAGGGTTGTACTCAATCTATTGTGAAGAGGGAATCAAACTAATTGGAAGAGCCTTTTCATTTTTATTTTGACATTTTCAGGCAATGCATAATTTCTTTAAAGAGAATCTTAGATTTCTTGTCACCGACACCATTGATGGACCTGATTCTTCCTCAAAATGCATTCGCGTGAGATTAAATTCTGGGAATAATAACAGGGGAGGAAATTTCAATAAAAGGAAGAGAGGTGATAAGCCCTATGATAGTAGAGGTTCAAGCCACTGGCCAGAGCATCTTGGCAAGTTCCTTAGGTAGCATGTTGCTCTTCTAAATTAATTTGATGCCCTTTTAAAATAGTAGGGAAAATAATCATTTTTAGTTTTCTATCAATGCCATGAAGTGTCTAGTATTGCACTTGAACTACATTTTGAAGGTGCTATTGTCTATGTTAATATTCAGATTCCATCTTTTCAAGGAGAATAAAGATACACAGGAAGCTTTAGGATTAATTGGAAAGATGCTTGGCATTCAGGTATGAGGAATGTTTTATTGAAACCCTGTGGTTACCTAATCAGTGAAAACCTTTTGCATTGATCTTTTGTTTGACAGACAAGGTCATTTGGTTTTGCGGGTACAAAAGATAAGCGTTCAGTTTCAACCCAAAGGGTAAGTTGGTCCTGGTTTTACTGCATTTGTGCTAAATTAATCGGTGTTTTGGTTGGATATTACTTGCTCTGTCTTGCATTGTGTAGCTCATTTTGGAAGATTATATGAGCAATAGCCCGCATGATGTAGTGTTAATCATATTCTAAACTATTTTTTGTAAAATCTAGTCTTTAGCATCTTGAAGAAACCAACGGGTGGATGTCACTTGGTGAAATTTTATGAAGTACAAAGTAAAAAGAAATTGCTGAATTGTCAATCCATAGAATGAGAATCTATAACCAATAACTTTGTACTAGAAGAACTGGGATGTGTCAAAGATGTTCTTAAGAGACATTTCTGTTCATTGTGGTCCTTATGGTTTTGCTGAACTATTTAGTATTCATTTCAAGGGTATAGAGTATAAAGCAATAAAATGCTGCTGCCTGATTAATGGCTTGTCGCTCTCTCTTCATTCTAAATACCTCCAGCACTTTCACTGTGTGAAGAAAATGGATGGTCTGTGGCTATTTTATTTTTCTTATTCATGTACAGTTGTGTGTACCTTTTTCTCTCTCCCCTGCAAAATTTATCATGTTTAAGTGGAGCACTTTGTTGGGTTTCCAGGTAACTGTTTTCAAGCAGCATGCGAGTAGATTAGCTGCCCTTAATGAAAGGTTGATTGGTATAAAAATGGGAGACTTTTGGTAAGGATGATGGATTTAACTTTCTCTTCCTATCAAGGTATTGTGTTATGAACCATTATTTATATTGCGATAATCATCCAGCTATGTCAAGGATGACCTCCTTCTTGGGCAGCTTTTGGGAAACCGTTTCACCATCACATTGCGGTGAGAGTTTCCCACTTGTGAATTCTGTTTCTATGTTGTCTCATTATGTTAACACCCATCACTCATTGGACTCATTTATCTCCTCAGAGGAGTTGTTGCAGATTCTGAAGATATTATTAAAGCATCTGCAGAGTCCTTGGGAAGGCATGGCTTCATCAACTACTTTGGTTTACAAGTACTTCCTTGATCATGCTCTCTTCCCGCTTTTCCTTATTTCTTCTTTCTCATATATTTTCTTAAAACCTTCATAATTTTCCAGCGTTTTGGAAGTGGCTCTATTCCAACTCACCACATCGGTGCTACATTACTGCGAGGAGAGTGGAAAACTGCTGCAAGCATTATTCTTGATCCAAGAGAAGGGGATATCCTTTTTTTTTAACATTTGATATTTTATTCTTTTTTGGCAGAGTGTTTTTAATATTAGACTACTTGAAGGTCTGCGTTCAACTCGGGTATATAATTATCAGTTGTTTTCTTGACTTAAGTTCTAAATACAAAGAAATATTATAAGCAAGGTAAGGGAATATTATAAAGAAATTGGTGACATAGATGGTACTCTCAGGCAATTACCTCGCCATTTAGTTGCAGAAAGGGCTATGGTAAGCTTCCAGCTTTGTCACTCCTCCTAGGCATTGATATTCATTTATATATTTTCAAAAGGGTGCATAGTCAAGATTTTCTTTTGTGTATGTTTCATGGTAAAAATGAATATTTGTTCCCCCCCCCCCCATTACATTCTCATACAGCTGCAGTGTTTGAAGAAATGTCCTGGGAATTACTTGCAAGCCTTGAAATCTATACCTAGGACTTTGAGAATGATGTAAGTGCTTGATGTATTGGAAAGTGGGGAATATATTTTTTCTTAATTCTAAAACAGTTACCGTCATAGAGTAATGACCATGGTGTGCTCTAAGTTTTCATCGTTGGTCCTTTTTGGTGTATTAACCATATAAGTAGATTCAGGCTCAATCTTTTACTTTTCTTGTGTATTCATCTCTCACTGTCGCATATTTCTTGTTTAAACCAATCATGCTTTTGTGATAATATGAGATTGTGATACCATTAATTTCCAGTTTTATTTTACTGTTAGCAACCACATTACCTTGAGCATGGATTGCTCCAACATATTGAACGGGAAACACATGATAATAGAAACCAAGTCAATTTAGCGCAGCTTCCACTAATTTTAAAGTTACTGAATGCAGATTCTTGAACTGGCAAATTACTCTATCTATTTTCTGGAAGCATGTTTAATATCAAACTCGACTGTTTATATGTGCATGCTATTTAATTACTGATATCCTGTTTACTTCAGTAACTTGATTTTTTTTACCTACAGAGTGCTTGTTTACCCTTGTGTGATTCATGTCAATGCATGAGTCAGTTAGTTAAATTGAATACCTTATCCTAATTGATTGATGTTAGGAATTATGTTAAGATAATTATTGAGATATTGAGTCTTAGATTATCTCTTTTCTATTGGTCAGGTATGTACATAGTTACCAAAGTTATCTGTGGAACCATGCAGCAAGCGTGAGAGTGCAAAAATATGGTACGCAGGAAGAAAGCCATTACTGGGTTTGCTGTTTATTGTATCACTTTAAAAATGTTTCTAGTTAACTGATCTAACATTATTCTGTTAACCCACCATATGCAGGAAGCAATGAAGTTGTATTGGGAGACTTGGTATATATCAAAGGGGATGATGTGGAAAAAACGAAAGTTGTACCATCTGAAAATGAAGATGCTAGCTTTGAAGATGCAGATGATTGTAGTCAAGTAGATGAAATATCTGGAAAAGATCTTCCACTAGAGAAAAATAATCTCGTTAAGGTCAGTTATCACTTTTTTCATTTAGAGTGTTCTAAATTTTTTAAATTGTAAACTCAGAGGTTTTAAAGGAAATTTTAAAGATAATTTCTTTCCTAATTTCGATTTGGTGGCAAGACGTCAAAAAAGTTTATTTTATTCAATACCCTTGATGATAATTTCTTTCCTAATTCCGATGTGGTGGCAAGAGTAAATGTGAAAGATGTTCAGATTATGGTGCCATTAGCTAGTGATCTGCTGCATGCCTATGTTACTCGGATTGGGATGTGAGTTCCAGATTCGGATATGTGAACACAACGGGCATGTTTAATGTTTTGAAGTTTTTCCATGTATTTGGAGGGTCTTTGGATAATCATATACTCATATCCTCATACCACCATATCCATATGCTTTGGACGTGTGTCGGATATGGAAACTTAAAGAAAAATGAAGAGTCAGAGCATATAGTTTTATGTTCACTTAGCATCAACCTTTTGAAACTAAATTCAAAAAATTTAAGATAGCTTCCACTTTCTCTCAGGTCATAACTGCAGCAGATATCAGTGCTGGAACTTATACTATTGAGGATGTCGTCCTTCCTATGCCTGGGTAAGGGAATATCAAAGTCGTCGTAGAAGGTTTTACATTGCTTATATAATTTCTGTAATGAACTGTTACTTGTTTCTTTCCTGACAATGTTATCATGTTTCCTTGGCAGTTCTAGAATTATTTATCCAACGAACGAGGTTACCGATGTTTATCATGATATGGCAAAGAAGGTTTGATATCTTTATTTATATATATATATATTAAATACAGATTGTGGTTCTATACATTTTTGTTTTATTCATCAGGATGGCATCTCCTTGACAGAGAGCGTCCATAGTACCAAGTATGTATTCATGATTGAAACCATCTCTATATTTCCCCGAGAATTTTGTTCCCACTGCCATCTCCATCACCATTTTCATCTTTCTTTTTAAATTTCCGTTGCAGGGAATTTTCAATAACCAGCATGACTGGAAGCTACAGGCGTGTTTTTCAGAAGCCGATAGACTTTCAATGGTATGGTCTTCTTTTCTTAACATCTTTTCTTGAAGTGTTATTCTTTTAGGTGAGTAGGCAAATTGTAGACCAACATCATTTATGTTATTTCAGGGAATTGTTGTCATATACAGACGGAAATATAGCATTGTCGGAGACTGATTTAGACAAAATTGCCAAAACTAAACCTTTGAACCTGGTCAAAGAAGAGCATTTGACAAATGGAACCGAAGGTGAAGAGCCATTTGATCATCCAGACAAAGTAGATGATTACAAAAAGTTTTCAACTGATAATGTTGAGGTGGAGGTTTCTAGAGAAGCCGAGCCTCTGGAACTTCATTCTGCACCTGACTCAAATTCTCAGGAACCTCAGAAAGCTCTCAAATTAGCCTTCACACTTCCTGCTTCTTGTTATGCCACAATGGCCATTCGAGAGCTTCTCAAGACATCGACTTCTGTATGCACTTTGCCTAACTGTTTCTTTTGTTCTTCAGTTCTGAATCATAGGATTGAGAATTTATTTCCACAATCATACCACAGAACAAAACGTCATCTTACTTTTCTCTTTGCTGCATTTGCAGGTTGCATTCCACAAGACACTGAACTAATAAACTTGTTGCCGTTCATATAGTTTATGAGATTAGGATCAACCCTCCATGTTAATCAGGAACGAGAAAACAAGGTTTATTCCGGTACATTGGTTCTCGTTTGTGGGTACATGTAAGGTAAATGTTTTTATACATTTGACAAACTTTACTCCATGTGCCAACTAGCACATCTTTTTCGAACTAGTATTTATAATCTTATAGCCAAGAGGACATGTTTCTGGATCACTCGGCTCACTGTTTTCACTTCAGACACTAGTTGTATGTTTAATACACGAATATAATCCCTGCAGACATGGTTGGAAATAGCTTTCCTATGACCTGGAGCCTCTGGGAGTTTTATCACCCCAAAAGAATTCTTTTCTCGTACTGTTTTTTTTTTCATTACCAAAAAAGTTCAGTCATCAAGGTTACCATTTCCCTTATTACTAGTTTTAGATGAACATGCTGTATCAATCAGGATAGAGGAATATAAACAAACAAGCGAAAAATAGACGATAAGTTCGTTCGGTATCTACTTGCACCCCATTATCCATTGAGGAAAATTATGGAACTTGATGCATAAGGGGTAACTGTGATGGTGCAGGAAGATCAACTAGAGCCTATAGCTAACAATTAGCATTTCTTTGAAAACTAAAATGCCTTTCTACTACGGTTCTATCGACTAGAATAGTTACCTAAAACGTGATAAGTTGAACTCTAAAAGATTGGTACATGTTACAGCTACCGATATGATACAAACAGAATCGGTTCATCGGAATTAGTACTCTGGCTTGGCAGTGTTCTCCTTAAAGCTCTTAGTCAACCAGATGGCAGTTTCCCTAGGGGAGACCTTTCCAGGTCCAAATGGCTTTAGTAGCACACCAAGCTCATCATACCTCTCTTGCTGCAATAACCTCGCACTAAATTCGAGCAATCCTTCCAATGCCTCAGCACGTTGCTGGAACGATGAAGGGTCAAACCTTCGTCTCCGCATGTCTGATGAGGTACGGCTAGATGCTCCAGCAGTTGCATTTTGATCAGAGGAAACACTTGCATCGTCTCCATCCGCATGAAACATGCTGCGTTGAATTCCTTGCCATGCATCAGCGAACTTGGGCTTTATAGACAATTGATCACATATTTGAACCGTACATTTGTCTTTCATGATCGAATGGTCAACAAGTTGGGGCGAGCTAGAGAAGCCCTGTGCAGATTTTGGTGAAGTTTTGTTCATGGGGAAGAACGCATCTTCATATGAGGCTAACGGGAATTCAGCTATCTTATCAATTCGAGGAGCATTGACAGAAACATCCGGTGATTGTATGCAGTGAAGAATGCCGGCATTAGATCTACAAGGATCTGGCAGCGGCAAAGAAGCTCTTCGAGTTGAGGGGAGAGGATTTTTAACCGGAGTGCGTGAAAAATGAAACTGTACACACAATGCAATTAACAGTAAAAACCCAGATTTCGAAACAAAGAAAACGTTACAACTAACAATCTCTATGAATGTCTTGCACAATAGAATTTACCGAGTCGCAGTTTCTCGAAGTCTCTGTCTTTCTCTTGGGAGTTGCAGAAGCTTTTGTCGGAGAACGTTTCGGAGTCTTGGTTGCACTTAAAAGTTTCGAAGTAATTGGCTTGCAAATAACTGTTCCTTCTTGGCTGCTATCAGTACACAGATCTTCTAACCTTCTATTCAGAAAATCCGGTGCCTTGTGACGCATTCCTTTGGTAGAACAAACAGAATCTTGTTCCGCTCCAGATATGCTCGGATTTAAAGTCCTATCATTATCGAACGATTGGCGCCTCTCCCTGTAAACAGAGAAGCGGGTATCTACGGGATCCGAAAATCTGGTTTTCTTGATATTGGTTTCAGGCCAAAGCACGGGTAAAGTATTCCTTCTAGGATTATTAATTTTATGATGAACTTTAACAACATAAGACTGCAGGTGCGGATGCCTGAGCAGGTCCTCAGCCTGAAAACCGATAAACACATTGGAAGAGAGGAAATATATAAACACATTCCGAAACCATTTATATATCGATTTGCCGTTCAACTTGAGGGGAGAGTTGTACATACACTTGGTCTGAGTTCAGGATTTTTGCGCAGCATGCTTTTAACAAGGCCACGGCTAAAAAGAAAATCGACACGATAATTAGACCGACATAATTCGTCATCCGAAACTCCGACATGTTCGTAAATGAAGCTCACAAGGAAAAAAACGAGTGTTTTAGAAGGAAACCGAGGCTTACAAGGCACCGGAATATTTTGTCGGAAGCGGAGAAACTATTGATTTATTGATCTTGTTTATCAGTGCTTGCATATCCTGCTCAAGAGATTTAAGATTAATCGAAAACGAATATAAAACACAGTGATTCCGAGTTTGTATCTAAGACTTCTAACAATCAACAGCTCAAAACATTACAAACAATATACTTGCCTACAAAACAGAATGTCCGATAAGGCAGCCCCGTAAAAGTTGGGAGTCGATACGGTCCGGGACCATATATAAACGGAATATTTTGTAAAGACTATATGCAATAATCAAATCCGTATGTTATCGGAATCCTTGTCTAAGAAGGCCTAACCAGACTAGCAAAATGCTGTGTATATGCAACAAGCTGCAAATAATTACAAAAGAAAGGGTTCAAGAACTCACAAATGCTTTAAATGCAGGCTTGAGAGAAGTCATTTCAAATATACAGCACCCTGGAAAAAACATATTTTCTAGTCATATAAACACATAGAGATAAAAACTCGAGACGTGTTATAGAGACTGATTGACAAGCACAAGCATCGTCGGCTGAAGCATGTTTACCTAATGACCAGATATCTGATTTAGAACCATACGGTATATCGGCCAGAAGCTCGGGACACATATAGCTCGGAGTTCCAACAACCTTCAAAAAAGAAAATCTAGTTACGACCGAAAAAATCGAGTGATGCATTTAATTCTCAATGGTTATGTAATTCATATTTTACTTACAGAGGAGGCAAGATCATCTGAAGTCAGAATTTTGGCAAGTCCAAAATCACCTGCATCGGTGTTGATCACATTTGTGTTAGGAGAAACTGTATACTCCATCGAAGGAATTATGTGCGAAAAAACCGAAAATCACTCACCAAGGCGTATGTCATGATCTTTTGTCAAGAAGATGTTTGAACACTGAAAAAAATGAAATAACATCTCATTAATTAAAGCTACTTTGGGAATTTTTGAAGAGATTTACACCTGCAAGAGCATAAAGTGTGCCATGAACCTTGACATCGCGATGAAGAATGTGATTAAAGTGCAAATAGTCAAGAGCCATGAGGAGCTGAACAAGCCACTTGCACAGTTTCTGAACATGGACAGAAGCAAAACTTTGAGTTACAATTCTTCGATGAATAAAGCTCGGCACGAGGGAACGGGAACAGAGTAACAAAAAGAACTGAAGTTAACAGCATGAGAATAAACAAACCTCTTCAGAGAAAAGCATGCCATTTGCTTTCTTTATGGTTTCAGCGCTGTTTTATACCGAAAATCTAATTATGATTTGCTAAATTCTTGCGAGGTTCTTCGATTACAAAAAATAACTGCACTATCTCAAAAATCTATGCATCAGCAGAAAAATGTAACTTACATGTCTCCGCCTTCACAATAACCTATAATAATGCATACATAGCAACCCTGTTATCAAACACGTATGCAAACTCGTGTTAGGCTATTCGGGAAGGTTCGATATTTATGTCGTGACAATTATGACATGATACCTTTTCCAACCAGGAATCTTTGTACTCCACAATAAATGGATTTCGGATTTTAGAAATGAGCTCCATCTACATGAACAAATTGAAAGGTCAGTCTACAGATTGAATGAAACTAGGTTCATACCAATGAAACAAGATGTTGGGAAGCTACTTTAGACAACAACTCTAGTACAAGTTTGGTCCAGGCAAACTTCAACGTTGTTCCATGTCCAAAAATGCTAACACGATAATCGAATAGAAAGCGATCGATATCTGTCTTTTCTGTTCATTTCTCACTCACGTTTGCCTCAATAAAATACAAAGGATTAGAAAAGAACTATGACTAAATCATACTAACCTCCTGATGAGCAGATCTCCTTGACCTATCGGTCTGGCGAGCAAGACGAATCTTTTTCAACACATACCTTATGAACATTGCCATAGATAAGAGAAAGGAGAAGTCAACTGTCAAAAGATGAAGCAAATAACCATGATAAATTGTTCATCTTCTCATATATTCCATATATGACAGTGTTAACAATATGTAGAGGACGGACTCGGCCGTACTAGAAATCTTACTTCTTCTTTTCATGCTTATGCCTCACTAGAAGAGCTGAACCGAAAGCTCCCTTCCCAATTTGCTCTAATACTTCATATTGCTCCATGTTGGGGAAAAATTTACTTTACTCTTTTACTGTATTGCACCAGACAAAACAAATCAGGGCATTTGATATTCATGAATCCTTCACCAAAGCTAGAGATGCAAAAGAATAGACAGTAATTTCTATGTGAATTATACGAAAAAGACAACATCGAAAGAATCGACCTTCACGGTACAATTTATGATTGAACAAAATGGAACTCAAAATTGAGAACATGATACACTGAAAAGCTTGAGTGCCCTTTGCATACAGGTTTAAAGAGGGCTAATCTAAACAATGGTTCTACACATCTTCAAACAACAATGTCAAAGGCTTCAAATACATCAATTTCTTGCCAGAATCTTGTGTAAAAAACTTCGTTTTCTATACCATTAAGCTAAACTATTAAGTTTAGTCCAATCCCAGAATTGATAGCTCAGGAAGAAGCCATTTTCACTTGTATTAAGCTAATTGACTGTTGTAAGCTTCCTATTTAGGGCCAAATTATGCAAAACATCAAAAGCATTGAGTAGAGGGAAAATTGAAAAGAAAGTGCCTGAGTGAAGCAGAACTCAGTAGCAAAGTCTGAGACAGTGCACATTACAAGTAATCTTCCCTCTCAGCTTCAAACACCCAGAAAAAAAATTAAAACAATAACAAATACACTCATCATCAAGAAAGCAAAGACTTGGAAAAGGGAAAATGCAGTTTTTATAAACAAATTCATAAGGAAAGCAAAAAGAAAAAAAATCAATGAACAGTAAAGAGAGAAGAAAAGGAAATCTACAGATTCAGGAGGGAGAAGAGGACTGTTGAATGTACTGAGTGTAATAGTGATAAGGGTATATAAGATACTGATCTAAAGATATCGAGAAGAATAATGTGGACTAAAGAATTACTGTTTACAGTACAAGAAATAGGAGGAGAAAAGGAAGCTGCTGCCTGTTTCAGCTGTTTTGCCATTGGGTTGTTTTTAGTTTCAAGGAGGAAAATGACAAAGTTTGTAAGGGAGAGAGAGCTTGAAATAGTAGATTGGACCACAATATGAATAAATATAGATTTAAAAATCTGAAAGTTTTCATGGGAAAGATTCAAAGGCAAGAAACTAGGTTAGTTTAATGAGATTTTAGTTAATGGTGGACAAGGATTGTGGATTAGTGAAGAGTGGGGGAGTTCATAGTTATGTTTAGCTTTTGAAGAACACTATATAAATTGCCAAGAAACAAACAAAAGTGGAAACAAGTTGATGATTAAGACTGTTTCTGGAATTGGATTATGAATAAAATTGCTTTTATTGACTATAATTGTTAGCATGACACTGAGGTATTTATTAGCTTCAAATCTCACATCGAACCAACTTAATTATCAATATCGTATTTGTAATAAGTATTTTAGTCGGGACTTACTTTTCTGTCTATATCTAGATTTTTACGCAGGGATTTATTTGTATGGGTTACTTCCCGTTACAGACGCGCATATGAAGACTGTTTAACTATGTAATTATATATATATTTATTTATTTATTTATACATGCATTGTATTTTATCTTTATTTTAAATTTTCTGACTGCCGGAGGTATTCCACGGAAGCTGCTCTCAACCTGGCGTTGGGGGCAGCTTACTACCCTACCTCCTCCTAACCTCATTTCATATGGGAATATGGTTTTGTTGTTGTTGTTGTTGTTGCTTTCTTGAGTCCATTGACTATTAAAAGATGCAAAATGGCCCTCAACTAAAGGTGTTGCTTTACTAATTTCCCCTACTATTAAAAGTTACAAAATGACACCCATCTATTTATATGTTACAAACTTTCTTTTTCAATAAAAAAATTGCAGTCGTCTGAGCTAAATGTTAACCTAATGACTAAGATATGATAGTCGTTTGAGACTTTGGGATCAAAATTTAGCATATCTTAGTCAACAGTTTAACGTTCAACTCATATTGTCGTCAATTTTTTAATATAAAAAGATGAGTTTGGAACATATGAATAGTACGGTGACCATTTTATAACTTTTAATAGTATGGAGAATCAGTAAAGCCATGCCCTTTAATTGGAGGACCATTTTACATCTTTTAATAGTCAATGTACTCAACAAAACAATGTCCTATAATCAGGGAACTATTTGTATATTTTATCCTTTTTGTTTTAACCAAAATAAAGTAGATTATTGTGGGGAGTAAAATAGGTAAACATCAATAATGGACATTTTAATAACTTTAGGTTAATTTTAACATTATCCTTATTTAAATCTATAAAAAGAGTAAATTTTAATATATAAATATGATTTTATATTATTTGTAATTATCCCTTGATATAAATTAAAGCGAATGGTGAGAAGAGGGAAAAAGGCGGGTCAAAATAGGAATCAGTTAACTCAAGTAGTTGTTTGATATTTTTATTACTTATATGAATGACTGCTATGGAAAGGATAGACCTAGAGTGGAGTCAAAGTCTGAAAATTAATTTTAAAAAAGAAGGGTTGCTCAGTAAATTTGACAGCTTTTGTGGGGTTTTCCCATAATTTCCCCTTCTTTTCCCACTCTAACTAAAATTCAAGCACTAAAATACTAAAATGATAATTTTAATGTCCAATTATTTATGGTAAACTACACAAATGATCCCCGATTATAGGATATTACTTTGTTAAGTCTCTCGATATTAAAAAGTTACATAATGGTTCCTCGTATTGTATTGCTTTGTTGAGTTCCATGACTATTAAAAGTTACAAAATAGTCACTAGACATTATATGTTCCAAATTCATCATTTTCCATTAAAAAATTATAGTCATATGAGTTGAAAGTTAACATGTTGACTATGATATAATAAAATATGATCCCAAGACTATTTGAGTTGTATTTTATAGATCGACTCTCCGTTTATATTATTATGTCGAACTAGTGCTTGAAACATTGTATTGTTGAGTCAGTGCTTGAAAGTAATGGCGATCCAATAGAAATCATTAAAATCATATTTTATTTTATCTCAATAGCAGGTTAACGTCTAGCTCAGATGATATTCATTTTTTAACAAAAAAATAAACTTATAACATATGAATAATCGGGTGACAATTTATAATTCTAATAATGAAAAACTCAACTAAACAATAACTTATAATCATGGGCCATTTGTATACTTTACCCTATTTAGTTTACTATCTACTTTAACCTTAGACATAAAGGGAGACCAAGTGGGGACCAACACCTATTTCAATTGACCTGCAATAACGCATGTAAGTGACGAGGATTAATTGTGTAATTATAACCAATTTTGTTAACAGATGTAGCTTGATAATAACAATTAAATAATTAGATGGTCTGATTTGATAAAATTAAAGATTGATAATTAAAACAAAATTAACAATAACTAAGTGGGTATATGTATAATTTACCCTAAATTAAATCCACAACTTTTACCTAATAATGGTAAAAGAATATTGACCTTGAAAACATAGTAAGTTTGAAATTGAACATCGCATTGATTTATACCTCAACTGTCCTTGAACTGCCGGGGTTGTCTAAAAAAAAGCGGATTAATATACAGTTAAAAAACGGCGTGATCGAATTTAATAAGATAATTAATAAATTCGGTAAAGCGCTACCTATTAGTTGACAAACTCATAATGTATAGTAGAAAATATGAAAACTATTAAAAATTTTGGTAACCGATAACTTTGGTTATCGGTAGGTATCAATACATATATATAAGTATCTATACTTATTTCACTGTGGAAAACATTAATTTAAGGTTATCTTTTGAGTGAGTTTTAAGATATTAATATAGTAATTATACGCGTCTAATGATTTATGTTTATGTTACGGTATATTTATATTAAATAAAAATAATAAACATAGATATTACATATTTTTTATTTTATTTGATTAAAATTGTTAAATTTAATTTCTAAATAATTTATAAAATATCTAAACAATCAAATAATTTTTTGTGTAAATGAAATTATTAAATTAATATTGTATAAAAACATGAAATACTATTAAAATTTGAAACTAAATTACATAATTTTTAACGAAGTATCGATACATATACAAAAAATATCGATACTTTCAATATATCAGGTAGCTCTTTACCGGTTTTATCATAATGAAACTGGTTTTGTCATATTATTACATGTTATATTGTTTATGTATCGATATATTTTAAAAGTATCGATACTTTCAACATACCCGGTAGTTCTTTACCGTGTTTGTCATAATGAAACTAGTTTTATCATATTTTACATGTTATATTGTTATGCATCGATACATTTTTATAAAGTATCGATACTTTATAGACACTGTTACTGATTTCTTTTAAATTCCAAAAGTTCGATACTTATTTAAATGAAATTGATACTTTCAACATATCGAGGTAGTTTAATGTAATAGGTAGCACTTATTTTTTTTAACCGTTTACATTATTAGTGACCTTAAAAATCGGTATGTATTTTAATGTAATATGTAGCGCCTATTTTTTACCGTTTATATTATTAAACACCTTCAATAAAAACCGGTAGGTATTTTAATGTAAAGGTAGCGTCTATTTTTTTTACCGTTTATATTATTAGAAACTTTAAAAAATCGGTATGTATTTTAATGTAATAGGTAGCGCCTATTTTATTTTACCGTTTATATATTTAGTAATCTTTAAACAAATCGATAGTTATTTTAATATAATAATAGGTAGTGCCTATTTTTTTAGGTTTATATTATTAATCGTTTTTAACCGATCACTTATTTAACTAAATATACAATTTTTTAACCGTTTTTTAATCCACTAACAGCTGAACTTCCCTGAACTACCGCATGGGGCCAAAATCATGAACCAATTTGATGTGAAATTGAATTGTGAGTGGTCAATTTCATATTCCTTCACTAGACACCAAAGCAAGGTAGGTAGGCTAAGCCTTTACTCCCTTTCGAGATTATTGATTCCCTCTAACCCTATCTCAACCTCGGCAAAGCAAATACTCTCTGTTTCATGCGTAAACGGTGACAGATTTAAAAATATTTTTTTAAATAATTAAATATATATATTAATAATAAAAAGATTCATATGAAATATATATAAATAAAATTTTAAGATAAATATTATCACTAAAATAAACAATTAACTCAAAATAATTTAAATTTAAAATAACATGTACCAACTCAAACTACATGTACGTCCACCTTGATCATAACAATTGCTTGAAACCTTCAACTCATCTTTTTTCCTATTTTTATTCTCTTCTTTTGCATTATTTAAAACAACGGTGACCATTTTTATTAAATATAACGTGAAGAATTGTTTGCATAAATGCATAGGTTAAATAAATAAATGCATAATGATAAAATGATGCTTCGACGTTTTGTATAAATGATTGTTTTAATCTTTATTCTGTTTTAAAGTATTTTAGACTTCTAATGGTTTAATTTTTTTATTAAAATAGTTATTTTTAGATGGAACTCGTATGTTGATTACAGATGTTGTTGACGTGTGATTTTCGAATGTATTTAATTGATAGTGTGACTTATGTCACATCATTATTTTAGATGATATGACAAGTATCACGTCATCAATTAAACACACACATGAAAATGTCACTTCAACAAACGATTTCAATCTAACAATAACTATTTTAACCAAAATTTGAAATATTTTGGGTTAAAATGTTCCAAAAAAATATAGAGAGCAAAATGACTATTTGTATAAACGTTGGGTATTAATCTTATCATTATGCCATTTATGTTTAAGATATTTTCTTATTTATTTAAAAATTAGGATAAATTATATATTTAGTCACTCATCTATTTTCGTAATTCTATTTTGGTCACTTAATTATTTTCTAAAATCATACATAATATTATGTTTTTATTTTATTTTGATCACTCGTCGTTAAAAAAAATATTGATGTGACAATTTTTTTATTTTTACTAATAATGACGTGAAATTACTTTATGATGTCACGTCAGTATCACAACTAATATTTTAACGGCATGTGACTAAAACATAACATTAGACATGATTTTAAAAAAAATAGTTGGTGACCAAAACGAAATAATGAGAATAGGTGGGTGACTAAAAACATAGTTTACCCAAATTTATGTGAAATATAGCACATAATTATATATATATATATATATATATATATATATATATATATATATGATACTAGTATGTGTACAATTTAGACTCTACAAATAAGGATGAACATGAGACCCGGACCCAATGAATTTCGACCTAAGCCAACATTATAGTGTCGTGTTTTTTTTTAAATTGAGTTTGGTTTGTGTCAAATATTTTAAGAGAGAAAAATTGGGTTGGGTTCAAATTTAAATTTAGAGTAAAAATACTCGTTCTTAACCGAGATAATAATATAATTATATTTTATATATATTTTAAAAATAATTACAATAACACACCTCTCCCTCTACATTTATCGATTAGATTTGTATTTTACTGAATAAAAATAAGATATATATATATATATATATATAATTATCTCTTATACATTTTTAAAGATAATTACAATATAACAGCCCTCTCTATATCCCTAGACTCTGAACTCTGAATTTTAAATAGACCCTAATTTCTAAACTTGTGAAACTTATAATACTAAATCATAAAATGATAAATTACATCAATGCAACTTATTTTTTCTCCAACTCGAACTCATAAACTACATTCCAACATTTTAAAAGGATAATAGTATAATTATTATTTTTATATATTTTTAAAAGGATATTTAAGATAAATTAAATTTTATATACATAATACCACTTTGGTTAACTATCCAATGTTTTTAGGAAGGCAAGAACATAATTGTCTTGTGAGGGTTCAACAACCTTATCCACAACGAAAAATGGCAGATACATTAAAAGAAAAGAAGTTTAAGTCACATTGAAAATGGTCAAAATCACTATGAAAAGTGAGCTTTCAGTGTACAGATGGAATTGCAGCATCTTTGAATAAGAGGGGTGAACCCACCAACTTATTGAATTACCCGTGAAGTGTGAGCTCAAGTCTTACGTGAGTTGCTGTAATTCTCAACTACTCCCTTCATCATAATGTGTTTGCCTCTTTTATGGCTCAATCAACTCAATGAGATCACCAAATTTAAAATGAAAGAAAAAAAAATCAAAAATCAAAATATAATAATTAAAGATGTTTATGACTAGATTTAGAGATGGACATAAGTTGGGTTGGATTAGGTTTTTGATCAATCATAAACCTAAAAAATATACACACTACATTCAAAATTTGACCCGACCTGAGTTTAGGGTGACTTCATCCGACCTAAAACTTGATCCACCTTTTGATATAAAACTCAAATATGACCCGACCCGAAACAAATATATGTATAATAAAATATTAACTTTATTCAATAAAATAGACATCTAATTGAAAAAAATAATTTAGAGAGGGTATTATTGTAATTATCCCCGAATATATAAGATCTAATTATATTATTTTTCAGGTCAGACCGGATGGAATATTTTCACTCTAAACATGACCTGACTCGACTCAAACATATCATTCTAAAAAATTCGACTCGACTAGGACCTAAAATTTTAAAAAATCTGATCTAATAAGATCGGGTATAATCGAAACTGATCGAGTTCGAGTCTTATGCCCATCCTTAGTCTAGAATTAAGTTTGCATTACACCTATATATAATATAAACATAATTCATGTTATCCAAAAGCATAATCTTCTAAAAAATGTAAACTTTATCTAAATTTATTTATGTTTATAAATAATTAAATGTTATTAGATTCACTGAAAAATTTGCCTTATTGTAATGTTTTATATTTTTATTAAAATATACTCTTATTTTTATAAGAAAATTAGGGATAAATTATCTAAGATCAAATTTAAAATATCAGTGACTGATCTAAACATTTAAAAGTTAAACCTAAAATTTTAATTATCATCTTGTTTTTGAAAGTGATTGTATAAATTTTCTATTTGCTTATTCTCTTCTTAATAAATTTAATCAAATTTAATAATTTTTTAAAATAATAAATATGCTGTTGCTCCTTGTTAAAACTCAATACATTACACAATTAATTTATTTACAGTATGCCTCTATACTTTTTGTACATTTGATATTTAACCCTTGTACTTTTATTTCGAAAAATTTAGTATCTCTATTTTTTAAATATAAAAAAATAGTTTAATTATTAACACTATTAATATTTTTCTATTAAATTTATTCATGTGATATTTTAAAATAAAGAAAACATTAATTTGAAATTCATATAACATAAAATACATTATATTGTAATGGACTTGAATTTAACATCAGAATTTTAATCATATAATCAATTGAATTTAGATTTTTAAATCTGCAAAGTAGAGAAATTGAATTCTAAAATTATAAAGAGACTAAATTTTAAATGTATAAAAAATGCATGAACTAAAAATATGTTTTAATTATTATAAAATTAATTTTTATGTGATATAAATTACATAATATGTACAAATAAATTATATTTATTACATAATATGTACAAATAAATTATATTTATCTTTTGTGTGATGATGTGGCCGCTAGAAACTAACGAAAATGAAAGGGAGGAGTGTAGGTTAAAGGAAAAGAAGCTTTGGCTTAGAACTCGGACATAGTTCCCTCTTTGTTTGCCATTACACACGACCCTTCTTAATCATTGCCACTATCATTTCCACCTTTTGTTTTTAAATAATCATTCTCTCCTTGTTTGTATTAAGCACAATATATTTATAGGTAAAGTACTTAATGATCCCTGACTATAGGTCGTTGCGTGATTTAGTCTCCTAATTATTAAAAGTTACAAAATAGTCTCTCGACTATAGAAATGTTATTTTGTTGAGTCTCCCGACTATTAAAAGTTATAAAATGATCACCTGACTATTCATATGTTTCAAATTCGTCCTTTTTTGTTAAAAAAATTAATGACAATTTGAGTTGGACGTTAACCTGTTGGTTGGAATGTGATATTAGATTTTGGGAACATATTTTATCATATCTCAGTCACTAGGTTAATGTCTAGCTCAAACTGCTATCTATTTTTTAACAGAGAATGATTAGTTTGGAACATATGAATAGTCGGGTGATCATTTTATAATTTTTAGTAGTAGGGGGACTCAACAAAGTAACATCCTATAGTTGTGAGACCATTTTGTAACTTTTAATAATTGAGGGACTCAATCAAGTAACGACCTATAGTCAGAGATTATTTGTGTACTTTTTCCTATATTTATTTGTTTAGATATTAAACAACTAATAAAATAGTACCCAACAAGGTTTAAAAGATTAGGATAAACTACATGTTTAGTACTTAAACTATTTATTTTGTTTTGTTTTGATATCTAAACTTTATTTTTAAAGAATCATATCTAATGTTTAATTTGGGTATCCCACTGTTAAAAAAAATAATAGAATTGATGATGTGACATTATCTTATGGTGACACATCAACATCACCGTTAAGTTTTTATCGGCGAGATGCCAAAATAAAACTTAAACTAAACATTAGATATGATTCTGAAAAAAAAATAAAGTTTAGATATCAAAATGGAACAATAGTAATAGTTTAAGTACTAAACATATAGTTTACCCAAAAGATTATACAAGATCTAAGTCATCTTTAATTCCCAATTAATTTCGGATGATACCCTTGTATTATCTAATAATATTATTATTTATACAAAAAATTAGATTAAAACATGTTTTATGAAAGCATTATTGGTTTTTTTAATAGTTTGAGATAATTATGAGGTAATATTTATTCATAAATTTTTGTAAGTCATTAAGAATACACATACTCTGTAAAAACAACTGTTTAAATCTAAAATTTCAAAGAAAAATAATTTTCTTTAATCACTAAGACTAGGTGCATGTATGCGACAAAATCATGTTTGTGGCATCCAACTTGTTGTATCAGATAAAGATTGAGGTTTCGGTCCACGTTAAAGGTGGTGGGTATGTTGGGCTATGTTACGACTTACGACATCATGGGAGAATTCGCATTACATGGTCAAACTTCAAAGTGTGGTTGCATATATTAAAAGTGACCCCATCATACATGCAGTTATATTTTAAGAGTGATATTAACTAAATTTTAGATCAAGATGAAAATTTAATGGAGATTTAGGTTATATTTTAGAAGATTTAACTTTTATTATTGTCAATAAAATTTTGGTCTAATTGATAAAAATTAAAATATTGATTTTAAGTGTCATGTTGAGTAAATTATATATGATTTTCCCCCAAGTCTCATCGTATAAGAATTCAATCTAAAAATAGATTGAGGTAAATCAAATTTACTAATCTTTATTATATTTTATTATACTTATAATTATTCGAATATATATTCTTTATGATTGTACTTGTAAAAATGTTCGTAAAGTGTTTGGACATTGGATTTGCTTTCGAGGATGGATCGTGAGGGCGGTGGGATAGTCTCGTCTTCTGAAATTTTCAAATTCTCTTATATTTTACTATTGTTTGAGTAAGTTTTTATTTTTTCTACTAAAATTTCAAAAGTAATAAATTAATCACTAATGTTATCTATTTGTAACAAAACGTTCACTTGTCGTTAACCGCCGTTAACATGGGTGACGGAAATTTTATCCGGCCCATTAAGCTCTTATCTGTCAACCTCTTTATCTGCTTTCTTCATCACGCTCTCTCTTTCCTTAAGATCATGTTCTATTTTTTCTGCTATAAAAATCTTTTCAATAAATTCACTCTCCCTTCGTCGATCAAGTTAGGTTCCCAAGCCTGGAAGTGTCGGCACAAGGCCTTGGAGGCATGGGGATGTCGGCTTTCTATGGTCCTCCAAAGCCCGAACCCAACATGATTGTTCTCATCCTCCATGCATCCCCGTGGTGTGATTTGAAGAGTGGTGCTATACTGCTATTTAGTCCTAATCTAGTAATATGAAAATGGTCTGATTGCTTCTAACAGCATAGGATGTAATGAAATAAAATTGAAAAAGCCATTTTTCATATGAGTGATCGGAGTCAGACAACTTCCAGTAATAAAAACATATCATTCCCTTTTACGAGACATTTGTTGAAAACCTTTGCTGGTTCATCTTTTAATGCCTCGGGATGCTTGTCCTATGTAGTTATTGTGAATCATTCAGGTCTATACATATGGTTCATTTTCAGCAATATTTGCAGTTAATCCCGCTAACAGGCTGCACTAATAATGAATTTCAGTTTCCTCTTCGAATTAATTCTTGTTGTGTCTAAATCCTCATGCAACCCATCTGGTTTCTAATCCAACTATTCTTGACTTGTTTGAGTCATGATCACCAGGAGGGTGGCCCTGCTTATGTGCGAGCAGATTGCGAAGATAGCTTGAAACGTCTTGACGTTGAATGTATTAATCTTTATTATCGCCTTCCACTACTTCTATGATGGATGGGGTTGTGAAGTATGTTGGTAGAAACAACGAGAAGCGAGAAATAAGTTATTTGCTCAAAACTAATAACTCCAATGGGTATGTGTTTCCGGTGACTTGAATCCTCTTAAAATAAGCAAAACTATTTTGCAATGGAGGATTTGATCCGCGATATCACATTTTTCTCATGTAAATGTCCAGTGTATGCATGTTGCTTTCTTGTTTAGAATAGTTTCATGTGAATTTGCCAGGGATTACTGCATTTGAGATGGAATACATGCATTGGATCGAAGAGCAAAGTAGACAGATTTTTGATCTTAGAACCGCTCTCCAGGCGCACATTTCCGATATAGAGCTCCGTATACTGGTAGAAAGTGGCTTGAACCTCTACTGCTATCTGTCCCGCATGCGGCGAGGAGAGGACATGGCACGAGCAACAAAGAAATTAGTGGAGGTTGAAGCATGCCTTATAAGAGTGGAAATGGAAAGCCAGTTCACAGCAACTCCAAGAACTCGTGTTGTCTTTGTACCTTGCAGACAACTTTGTTCATGCAAATCTTGTGCAACTTTGTTCGTTCATACTTGAACCGTTAGATTGGAGACGGTGGCCGGCGGTTGTTATAACAACGATCGACGTGATAATCGGGGTTTGAGTTCTCTTAGGTTGAGGAGATAAAATGGGAGGAGGAACAAGAAAAAAAGAAGGTAAATAAAGAAATAAAAAAAAATATAGTTTTTTATTTAGACAATAAAGACGTCATTTTAGTTTAAATTTATTTTTTAAAGATCTAAAACTACGTCATTTTGATATAAGTTGTCATGTTATAATACCGTTCATTATTTAACTACGGATTGACAAAAAACTCAATGTATAAAGTTCAGTGATTAAATTGAGAAAAAAATAAAAGTACAGTGAATAAAATAAGAGAGAGTAAAATTCAATACGTAAATTTCTAATTTATCCTTAAAACTTAAACTTGATTGATATTTATATTTTAAATTAACATATGACATTTTGTATATAATAAGACTTAAATTAAACTAATATTTTAACTTTTTATTTAATTATAATTAAACCAATAATTCAACCAATTAAATTAATAAATTTATCGACTTTATCTTATCTTACCTAACTTAAAACTCCCCACCAAATGATAGGTTTAAGTGTTTAACTAGGAAAGAACATGAGTCAATCTTCGTTCAACCAAATCTAACTCAAAAAATATATATCTTACATCCGAAATTCGATCTGATCCGAGTACATGGTGATTTAATATTACCTAAAATTTGATCCATCTTTTGCAATAAAACGCAAATTCGATGCAACCCAAAATAAATATATTTATAAAATAAATATATAACTGAAAAAATTATAGGGAATATATTATTGTAATTGTCTTTAAATATATACAATATATTTACATTATTTTTCAGGTCAAGTTAAGTCAAGTATTTTTCACCCTAAATATGAATCCAACTTAAATTAAATCTAATTTTTTTTTAAAAAAATTGACCTAACAAGATTAGATTAGATCAAATTTCATCGGATTTAAATCTCGTACCCAGCCTGATTTTAAAATTGTCAAGGCAAAAAAACCTAAAATAAATTGGTCCAGGTGAATTATTTTTTGAAGGAAAATATGAAATTAGATGGGATCAAAATTTGATCAAGTTGACTTCACCCTTGTGACGATCAAATTATTTCTGAGCCATCTGATGATTGGGCCCCCACAAGATGCACGTGCGCCAACCTATTTTTCTTGGCTGCATATGAGAGCTGGCTATACAGTCACAGACCATCACATGTGACGTTGATGTCACGTTCAATGGAATCTATCTATTCAATTTTCATAAGAAATAAATCTTATTTAACTATTAAAAAACTATGAAATATAAATATATATTTTTAAAAATTAAAATTTATTTTTTATATTTCTATTAGCAATAAGTAATGGGTTTAATGATATAATGATTGTAATAAAAAATAAACTTTAAAATTAATATTATTAAAAATAATTATAACTTTTGAATATCAACAATAAAATAAAATGAAATAATTATTAGAATTCAAATTAAATTATTAGAACTTAGGAGTAGGATGATAATTTGATTCCATCCGATAATCGATCAAATTTATTAAAGAATGAGATGAAATTGAGTTTGAGTTTAGTGTTAATTTTTTTATTCGAATCAAAATAATAGTATAATTTTTTATTATAATTAAGCATAATTTATATAATATCTCTATAATATTTTCAATTAAGTCCCTATTTTATCAAATAAAAATATTTTTTATATATTTATATCAAATACAATAGAATTGACTGTATATTTTTATCTCAAAATCATAATTTAATTTTGAATTAGATAGAAAAAATTAAAATCAAATTAAATCAAATTCAGATAAATAAAATATATTTTTATTAAATAAAATATATTTCTTAAATCTAATATAACAAATTAAAAAATTGATTTAATCAGACCCGTTATGAATCTTACTTTATTTTTTGATTAAACTAAGGTGATTACAATGTAATATCTGTTTCAAATACTTTCAATCAATTTAAAATAACGCCCAATCACTTTTACACTCACTGATACTCAAACTCATAATTTCTACAAATAACAACGATTAAGTTAGTTGATTAGTTTTACTTAATAATACGGAGATTGGAGACACTAAAAACCTCGAAATTTTGGTCACGTGGTGGGTCCCAATATAACCTTCAGAAAATATAATGTCACTGCCTCTGTTTTTGAATGTTCACTCTCTTTATTTCTGTAAGTATTATGAATATATAAATATAATATCTCTCATTAGAATTGAAATCGAGAAAATTGAAAAATCGATATGAATTAAAGTACATAATTTGGTTCGATTTAGGTTTTTTCGCTTTACGGTATGATTTTAGTTCGATGTAAATATATAATCATATAATCTGATTCGATTTTATTTTCAATTTTTATATGGAAACTGTTTGTTTCATATCAAATCGAATTAAAAAAATAAAAGAAAATAATTATCCAAAACAAATATTTTTTTGAATTTAAATTTGTTACTTACACTCGATTTAAGCTTCAAGTTTATTTTCTTTAAATGTAAGTTTGAAAAAATAGTAAACAGTAAAAAATCACAAAATCAAATTAAACCTATTCAAGTAAAACCCGTGATTTTTATGTCATTCAATTTTAAATTTTAAAACCCCCACAAAATACAATTTAATTCATATTTTATTGAAAAACCAAACCGAACCGAATAAATACAACCCTGTCATGTTTCTGAAAATTTCCAGCAACTAATCTACAAAACCTCATTTTCTTGCCTGAAAAGATTCCCCAATTTTCATTCCGCGCTGCTTTTATTTTATTTGGTACGAAACAGTGAACTGCCCGGCCCTCATCAACACTGTCCTTTCTCCATATAGTAAGCAAACATCGATCTCTAAACTCTGAATTTATATTATAATTACAGTAAGTAATTACGATTATAAAGAGACGATGATAAAGAGAATAAAAATAATCATATATATTTATATAATGAAAGTAGTCGGGGATGGATCTAGAGGAGGGCGGGTGGAGACGGTCAACTTTTCTAAAAACATTAAATTTTTATATATTTTAGATATTTTTTTTTATCAAAAATATGTTTTCACCCTCCTAAAATTTTATAAGTTTTCTCTTGCTTAAAACTTTATAAATTCACTCATCATAACATAAAATTTTGTGTCTATTTCTGAAAATTGTCCCGACTTTGAAATTAAATTTTCATTTCCCAGATTGTCGGTGCTCACTACAATACAATATATCCTCCATGAAAGTTTACATCAGATTCTCTAAGTTAAAAAGATCAACCCACTATTATTTATCTAATATATTGTAGTTTTAATAATATTGTTATTAGATATTGTAATACTACAAATTAATTTAACATGCACCCAAAAAATATAATGAGATTCAAAATTCGAATTCAAAACCTGGTACTTGAATTATGTTGTTCGTCTCGTCACCTTTAGAAACTTGCACGGTCGACTCGTCGGCTTCCATTTGAGATGGATCAGTACGGACTGTTTCCGACGACTTCGGGTGGTTTTCCGGTCCTTCCGACGGTGCCGTGAGTGTTCCTTGGCTGTACAAAGTGCTTAATTGGTGAAAATAAGGGCATGTCCTAGAGTCAATGGACCTCTTCTTGTTGATATCTTTGGTTTTTCTGAAGTACTTATTTATGTTCTCCCACTTCTCCTTGCACCTCTTTGCACTTCTCTTGTAACCCAAATCCAACATCCCTTGTGAGATTCTTTCCCATAGGGGTGCTTTCATGGCTCCTCCTTCCTTGTCGTGGTCGCCATTTTTATAGAAACTGCATCTCAGGTTTATCAATGCCGACACTTCGTCTCTCGGCCATCTCTTTCCGAGGTCTTCTTTGTCACTGGACGTAGGGTTTTGAGGAGCTTTGTTTACTGTTAATGTTGGGTTAGGGTTTTGGGGAGGTAATGATGAAGTGGGTGTTTTTGGATTAGGGTTTTGAAGGGATTGGTTTATGGAAGATGAAGTAATGGTAGAAACTTGATCAACTTTGTTTAGTTCAATGATAATAGGATTAGGGTTTTCTGTAACTGGAACTAAAGAAGAAGAAGCAGCTAGAGGAGGATTGCAACATACATTAACCCTTATTCCAAGACATTGCTTTTTAGAGGATCCATTTCGTGAGAATCTGTTCAAGAATTTGATCATGGTGGCCTGTCTATCACCAGCAACAACTTGTTCTTTGGCTCTAAGATCAAGCTCCATGTTAATCCTATCAAGCTCTTGCTTCTTCCAAGATTCTTCTCTTGCAACATTTTCTTCCTCTCTCTTCACCATATCTTCAATCAGCTTATTATGCATCTCCTCCTGTTGGATCATCAACTTGTTCACTATATCCTCACAAAAACCTTTGAACATCTCAAGTTTCTTCACTCTTTTCCTCTTCTTGTTGTTCTTGCTGTTGGCTTTGTTATCATCATTTCCTTTGTTCTCGACCACGTTTTGGTTATCCTGATCTGATGATATTGCAGCATTGTTGTTTGCTGGTGAAGTTCGGTATAATTCATCAATAGTTCTTGAAACATCTTCCAAATTCTGACCTATATTGTCGTCTTCTTCCCTTGGATTTTCCACATTTTTGTTGCTTTCATCTGCAACAACAGCCTCCTCCTCCCGCTGCTGCTGCTGGTGGTGGTTCTGATGAGAAGGAGGATTCTCAGCTTGACAAAGTTCTTCAAGTTCACTAAAAATCCTGTAGTTTTTGCTGCAATTGTTGGTGCTGAAATATCTGCTTTCTTCTTCAAATTTCTCTTTGCATTTCTCTGCACTCCTTTTGAACCCAAGCTCTGCCAACTTCCTGCACCCACCATAATTGTGTGTGTATATAATTGAATTTGAACCATTACACAACTACCTATATTTATATATCAAACACTTATTCTTTCTATTTTACTATCTATTATTCACTTATAAGTATCCTTCTTTCTCTTTTATTAAACAACCTCTCCATAAGTATATACATGAATAATAACATGAAAAAAACGTATGTATGTATGTATGTATACCTTGAAACATGTTCCCAAGTGAATTGTGGGAACCAAGTTTCCATGCTAGATCTGACCCTCAACAGTGCAAGAACTTCATCATTAGACCAAGGTTGATGATGAAGATTATCAATGGGTTCAGCCATGGATCTCTGATATCTTTCATTAATCTCCATGTTCATAGCTACCAAGCTGGTGTTCTCTTCATTATTCTTCTGCTGGTGCAATGTCTGCAAGAACTGGGGTGGCAGCTGCTGCTGATGATGATGGGAGTTCGAAGAAGACGTGATGAACAAAGGGTCAAAAGAAGTGAAAGAGAGGGGGAGGAGGAGAGTGGTGGTGGTTCTTGCGGTTGCTGGCGGTGCCGATGAGGCGGCGACGGCGCCTATGAATTGATCCGGCACTCCATCAAACATTTTTGTTTGTGCTTTCTTGTAAGTTTTGGGAGGGTATCAGGGAAATGGGAGAGGAGGAAGGGACATGAAATTGGTGCAGAAACAAAAGAAACACTCAAAAAATACAATTGCTGCCATTTTTTCTGTATCTCAACCTCTAATCTGAATACTCTGTTCTCTCTTTATCAAGGATTTTGTCGTGTGATGGGGAAGAGAAAAGATAGCCCATCACACCCCTTTTGGTGCCAAGTGAAGTCACTGTCCAATTAGACCCCACCTCGTAAATGTTCTATTAAGGTTAAGTTCTGGCTGCTTTTTTGTATTAACTCTTAATTACTATCACTGTCAAATTTATGCATATAAATTCTCAAATTATTTCGATCTAACATTTTAAATTCTTAATTTCACATATTATTTCAGTCTAACGTTTTAAATTATGTATTGTGAATTTTTAAGTTTTATACTTTTTCATGTGTGTGTTTTTTAAAATAATATAATTTGAAGAAAAAAATAAATATAAATTGGATATTTATGATTAGAGTTGTAAAATAGACGAGACAAATCGCAAGTTATTTAAGTTTAACTTAGTTAAAGTTTGGTCAACACTTGAATCTAATGGATTGAATTTGTGTTCTTAACAAGTCGAAATAAGTTAATTGATACCCGAATCAAAAATCTCACGAGCAACTAAAATATATATTAAAATTGTAATTTTTAAATTAAATTAAATTAATAATATTAATATTTATGTATTATTTTTTTAAAAATGCAATAAAAGGTTTTCAAGTTCGAGCACAAGTTTGAGCTTTAGTTGAGGAAGGTACAAAAATGTTTCGAGTTCAAGTTTTTCGAGCTCAAGACGAGCTTCAATTTTTTATTTTGAGTTCAACTTGAGCTTGACAATTTTAAACTCGCAAGCTTTCAAATTGAGTTGAGATCAGTTTTAAACTTTCTAGACGTACTCGATTTGACCCATTTATAGCCCTATATGTGATAAAAATATGGGTACCCAAATTTTACAAATACCCACAAGTATCATGGATCAAAACATAAACCGATTTTTTAAAAAAAATCTAGAATCCAGGTTCTTTGACATTTTTTTGAACAAATTCTATTTAAGAGAGGAGAAGAGGAATTTTGCTCCTAATTAATAGTATTGAACCCACGTTTTAAGAGACAAAAATAAATTAATTAAGAATTTTTAACTATTTACTCTATAAATTGTCGAAAAATTCTTAATATTTTATGTACTAGAAAATATGAATACTCGGATGTAATCATCATACATGCACCAACATTATTTAAATGGAGCGCATCACACTAATATCATTTCATCAAACAAGTGATGGGTGAAAATGTCTAGCCAAAGATTGAAACTTTAATGGAAAGTAATATAAAAAACTAATATCAATAATATAATAAATACAAAATAATAATATTTATCATAAAAATGAAAATTTTATATACCCAAAGATTGAAACTTTGATAGAAAACTTAAATTCCTTTTTGAACCGACATCCTTGGTTGTTGTCAGCCGTTGATCTGTTTGACTTTAATATCAAGTCAATTTTTTCATCCACTTTCTTTCTTATAAAAAATCCATTAACAAATAAACATTAATTTATTTATACAGTTATTACAATAATAATTTAAGAATTATTAATCTTAATATACTTTTTTAATAGTCTAGGTAATTACAAAATAATATTTATTCATAATTTCTTTTAATCATTGATAACGTACATATATTCTATTCGTGTCCAAAACTTCTAAAAATAATAACCCTACAAATCTATTACTTAGGTTAGTATTTCTAGTAATATACTTAAACACATAATATTTTTATTAAAAAATTTAGTGGATAATACTATAATATAATAAGAGTATAAAACACATAAACCAATAACAAATGTATTACTTATGTTAGTATATCTAGGAATAATAAAAGTCTATATTCAACATATTTCAATATGGTTTAATTGGATTAGATTTTTCTTTATTAAAATTTAAATTTTAGGTCGAGTCGAGTTGAGTTTTTCTCGAATTTAGTTAGGTTGGATCATATTTGAATTTTTAAAGAATTCGTACCGACTCGACTCAAGATAATTATAATATACCATTTATATATATTTATATATTATTAATTATATTTTACTAAAAATACATAAAAAATAATATATAAGGTACTAAAATATATTATTATATTAAAATTTATTATAATATTGTGTAATTAAATTAAATAAATTAGAATTTTATTCAATTATTTTTTATTTTGATATGAATATGAAAAAATGATTAAATTAAATAGAGTCATGAAATTTTCTTTAGGATCAAGTCGAGTTTTATTATTTTAGTTTTAGATGGTTTGAATAGACCAAAATTTTATCTCAATCTGACCTGTTGTCATTCCTAAGTATATCTATAAAGTTTTTTTAAATAGCATTTCTTTTAAAATAAAAAAAATATATCCAATCTATTAGTCGATATATTTTTATAGGATTGATCATCTCAATTCAATTTGTTCCATTTACATGACTAGTAATTGAGAATATAAATGTGCCAAAGGTCCTTGTACTATTTCAAAATTTAAAATCTAGTCTTTATACTATTTTTTGTGAAAATAAGTTCATGTACTATTTTTATTTGAAAAATCTTGCTTCTTTTAATTTTGTTCAATTTTATATATTAATGGCTGATCTGACATCTATAAAAAATAACTTTTTTTAGTCTTAACGTTTGTTTTTTTTTCTTTCAATTTGACTCGTAAAAATTATAAATATATATGGTTGGAAAATTATACTGTTCAATTAACATTACTTTTTTATTTTTAAATATAGTAATCAAACTAATAAAAATTATAAATATAAGAGACTGAAAAATTATTCTGCTATTTTCTTATAGTTGTTAAAGTTAATAAACAATAATAAAATAAAATAGAAATTAAAACCGGATCAAAATTTTCAAATAAATATAATAAAATATTTAATTTTATAGAAGTAAAATAAAAATATTAAATTTCAAATTTGAAAATAATAAAGAAAACACTACTCCATTTAAATCTAATACAAATATAGATATTAATAACACAAAAGAGTTATTTTTTATAGAAAAAATAGGGTTTCACAATTGATGATTGATGAGAGGGAAATATGAAAAGACAGTGGGATCCAGTGAAGAGGCATGAGAGTGAGGGACAAAGAGGGGATTGGAAAAGGAGAGGAATGTATCGAATTGACGTATGAGTGTAATCGTTCTTTAACAATTTTAAATTAATATATATTTTAGATTTTTTTTTTTATTTTTATTTTTAATTGATAATTTATATTAATTTATTTCTTGTATAGGAATTGATATAGGATTTTCAACTCTAGTTTTTTTCTCTTTTTCTTGTGCTGCTGTTAGACTTTTCTTCTTTATCTTTGTAATTGGTCACCTATCATCGATGTCATTATTTTTCATTTATTTTATTATTTCAAATCTTTGTTTTTCTTGTTTTTTTTAATTTTAATATCTCTGACGTCACTCATTTGTTATTATACTGTTAGTTTTCTCACGTTGCTCGATTTTAATTTGTGATTTGTGGGTGATCTTTTAATGTGCTCAAATCTATTTGTATTTACCTTTTATTTGAGTTTATTTAGTTATATTTTTAATTTTTTCATTGTATTTGTGTGATCTTAAGTGATTAATTTGTTAATGATTATAATAAAATATTCTTATTATGTATTTTAGTTTATGGTTGTGGTTATAAAATTTCATCGTAATATTTTTCTATTTTTAATAAAACTAACAACTTCTATCTTGTAAAAAATTTAATAATAAAATTTTACTCTTCTAAAATTATATAAATTCTAAAATTTTAAAAATTTATCATTCTTTAATATAAGATTCTCCGTCCCAAGAAAATGATATATTTTTTTCTTTTAATTTTATAAAATATTTTTGGCGTCTTTAGAATCCTATGTAGTAGCTAGAGGTGCACAAAAAATCCGAATATCCAATTTTGTGCAAAAAATATCCGAAGTTGGATTTGGGAAAAACTGATTTTTTTTAAACTGGATCGGATATTTAAAAACCGGATAATATAACCGGTTTGGGAAAAAATTGGACGATCGGTTTTTTTACCGGATTAAAAACCAGTTTTTATCCGAAAAAATACAGTATGAGGTTTTAAAAACTAACCGTTAATATAGCCGTTGGGGGGGTTTTTGTGACCGTTTTTTCTTAAAAAAATCATCATTTTACCACCCTAAACATGTATTTGGTTTTTTTATATCCGGTTTTTTTCAAACCGAAACCGGTTACACCATTCGACCCTCCAAACCTTAGAATCCGAATCAGTTTTTTTAAATTTCGATTTTTTGGCTAGGTGAAAAAACCAGATCGATTTTTTATCCGACTTTGTGCATGTCTAGTAGTAGCTGGTTTTGTAATTACGGCCATGGTGATAGCTGGACACGTGAAAACATGCAGACATCGGGACCAAATTATTTAAGGAACAAACCCCACCCATTTACCCTATCTTCTAACTTTATTTAATTAGGTTTTAAATGTAGCTGATATCTATGAATTTAAATGTTTGGAATTTAAATAAATAATATATCTAATTAGAGGAAGTCGTGTATATAATATACATTAAAATTGTTAATTGTGACAGTTATATACGATTTTTTCTTTTAGAAAAGATTGAGTAGAATATCACATGAATTTATCATTGGTAATGTCAATGTGTTATAGCAAGTTAAAGGAAATGAGATTTTGAGATATTATTTTTTTCTCTATTCTTCTACTTTGTGATATCTTGAGAATTCTAAGAAATTCTATTTGTTGTAATATTTTGTTGGTAATGAAGTTATCATTTGTTGGTAGTGTTCGAGTAGTAGACAATATTTTATTGAACATTGTAAATTTTGTATATTCTATCCATTATTTATTTTCTATGTTCATTATGGAGTTTTTTCCATTCGTATTTCAATATTCAATATTTTAACGTGTTTGTCCGATGATAATTTTATTCTTATCGTTTCAGATTAATTTTGAAACTACGTTCATATTGTTAAGAGAACACACTGGAAGTTTTTTCTACAAACTAAACAAATCTAACAAATACCTAGATGCCAAAGCAGTACATTTTGCCGATAGTTTAGTGATATCTGGTGTAGGTTACCCTACTTTAGAAAATAAACATTTTAACTAAATCAAAGCAGAGGAATATATTGAGATTTGAATGGGAGTAGGAGAGTAAATACCTTTTCAACCAAGGAAAGAGGTGAGGAGTCAAGTTGTCCATTGTTAATGGTGATAAGTTACCAAACATCTTCATTTTCCCACGCTCGTATGCTGCCAACTCTTTTAACATAGGCCACTTTTTGGTATACTTACCTGCTAAAACACTCCAGCTCCGGTACACTCCAAAGCACAGGGGAGGATAGCTGATCGAACTCGAAGGCGAGAGTCGTTTCTGAATCCGATCCCTCTTCGAGTCCGGAAACAATATCCTCCACTGCGCAGCAAGCTATTGCTACATCACTAAGTCGTGGGAGCTAGGTCTCTGGCTAGCTACTGAGGCTGGAAATACATTCTCCAGGCACCAACACTCCTGAACCCATTTCAAACGTAGATTTTCAATTGAAAAGAAATCTCTTTAGGATCGTTTTTCCAAATATATTTAACGTTTGGTGATGGCTCGATATCGAAGTCTCTTAGTTGAGCGGTTACGTATAAAGCTGTTCCTTTAAGGTTAGAGTTTGCAGCCTTTGAAGCGTTTACAGATTATTAGAGATAATATATATATATATATATGGGTGGATAGAACTTTAGTCACTGAACCTCCAAAGCTGGGAGCTAACATCGCATTGGATGCCTGATATTAACATAGCTGAAAGCATCCAATGGCTCCGTTAAAGCCTTCACATGCTATACGTTGTGGCTGGATTGGGTCTCTCGATGCTATTTTTTAGATTATTAAATAAAAAAACCGGAACGTAGACAAATGGCCCGTCTAGCTCAGTTGGTAGAGCGCAAGGCTCTTAACTTTGTGGTCGTGGGTTCGAGCCCCACGGTGGGCGTCCGTTTTTCAAGTTTTTTTTCACACAGAACTCGTATGTACTTTGATTCAGTACCAGAACTGGATGAGTTGTTTCACTTGATTCTACTTTTTGAATAAGAAAAAGAGTAGGTGGTTTGATGTCGTGCATATCATTACTTTCTTTTCTTTTGGTCCTTCAAAAAAAAAAAAAAGGAAAACTCAAACCCTTTGATGTATACCATTTATGGTAAATGTGGAAGCCAGCCAGGTATGCTGAATTCCATCTGCAAATGCACACTACTCATCTACAGCCTTCTTCCATCATCTTAGCCCCATTAACTCAAATTTACACTTGATCAATGAAAAGCTCCATTTCCCATCAATTCCATTTGCTATAACAACAACTGGCCACGGAAGGTGAAGTTTCTATACTGTAATCGAGGCTCTGTTCGAATTCTTGGGCCATATCATTCGAAAATAACACAAGGAAGTTGACTTAAGAGATGTGTGTAAACATATTCCATTTGGATCTAATTTCTTATACATAATTTATATAGCACAAATTGTTTGTAGTATTCAAGTTTTGTTTATAAAATGGGTATGCCCAAAAACGAAATTGTTTGTCAAGTTTAGTAGTACGCTTACAAGGTAGTATTTGTACATAATTTTTCTTAGTCTATTGATAACGCGTATTCAATTCAACAAGACTAACACTGCTTTGTCCCCATTGAATATAAGTGCCAGAACAAGGGAACCGCATATAAGTTAAGTCTGAGACTTTAAGATATGTTGCTCTTTGAAGAAGACAACCGACAACTTCAGTGAAACATCCTTGCTATATATAAGGAAAAGGAAAGACTGGACAGTTCAAGAATTACTTTTAATTTTATAAAAAAAGGAAAAGAAAAGAAGAGATGCAATCAAAAGTTTTATACAATGTGAATAGATTTTGGGTGATTACAAGATGGTATTTATTCAGAATCTTTCTTAATCATTAATAACGTACACATATCCTACAGACGCAGCTGCTCGAACCCAAAATCTCTGAAAAACAATACTCTCTTTGATCACTTGACCACTCGATGTGATTTTAAATAAAACAACTAAAAATAATTGAAGAATTGAAGACTGTGATTTTCAAGTAAAAGGATAAAAGCCAAGTTATTGCTGAAATTTTAGCTTAGGAATGGAGATAACAAATATATTGATAGGGTTAGAATGAGTTCATACTAAACATCTCTATGTCACTCATTTTACAACACACAGATGCAACCAATGAGTTCCATATTGAAAGGTCCGGCAGCATTCCCTGACTTACCATCTCTTCTAGCCACATCACTGCTTCATATTGCCTACCTATTAAGCAAAGCCCTTTTATAAGTCCGTTATAAGTTTCGGCACCCGGCCGATGTGATTTGATCAGCATCTCCTCCAAAACCCGACTTGCTTCGACATATTTACCTTCTTTGAACAACCCATTAACCAAAATGCTATAGGTTTCTTTGGTGGCTACACAACCGACCTGCTTGGACGTCTTCTTCAAATATCCAATGGCTAATTCTGAATCCCCTGCATTACAAAGACATTTCAATATGGTGTTATACAATCCGACACTCGGAACACAAGTTCCTTCCTTGATATCCTCTTCGATTACTTTGATTACTTCACTAACTCTCCCCTTCTTACTCAAAGCTTCTGCCTTTGCTTCGTACATCGGCAACGATGGGAAGAACCCTCTCTTATGCATTTCATTGAGCACTTTATTACCCTCATCGACTCTACCTTCATTATATAAATCAATGGCCATAGCACTATAGCTATCCATACTAGGAACTCCACCTCTTATTAAAGCTTCATTAATCAAGCGTTTAGTAGCTTCTGAATCTTCCCTATCTCTGCATTGACTTAAATCAAGTCGTTGTCTACGGCTCTTCGGAGCCTTTAAACCCTTCCTCAAAACCTTCCCAAGAATTTCTAAAGCTTCTTCAACCTTCCCGTCATCGCACAAAGCATCCAATAAAATCCGATAAATGACAATATCTTCACCACTACCCTTTTGGGAAATCCTCCAAAACATTGAATATAACAAATGGATAGCTTCATCTAACCTACCATCATCACATAAACCCTTCATTAAAATCCTGTAACTTTCTCTATCAGGGTAACAACCTTGAAAATCCATTTCTTGGAAACTATTCAAGGCAAGATCGGATTTTTTGAATCGGCAAAGCCCTTCCATTAACAAATTCAATGATTTCACCCTAGATTTCACTTCCAACCTCCAACAATTGTCCGAAAAGAGTTGATAAGCAGCTTTGAAATTAGACTCTTTCAGCACTATCCCCAAAATGGTATTAAAAGATTCAGTAAAATTGACACAATTGAATTGAGGAATGCAGTTAAAGAGATTCAAAGCCTCATTTACCATTCCAGCACTTGCAAAAGTTCTGATAGCACCGACAAAAACTGAATCTTTGCACTCACAGGAATCGTCTTTCATTTGATCGATCACTTGTTTCATCTCCAGAATTCGACCGGAGTTGCCAAGAATGTTGATCATGGTGGCATAAACGGGACCATTGTGACGATAGTTGGGGTATTTTTGGTGGGCTTGATTGAAGATTTGGAGCGCAGTTAATGGGTTCTTTGGAGTTGATATAATTTGAGAGAGATGCGTTGGGGTTAAAATTCTAGGCCATCGGATTCCCATCGCCAGCACTACTATCTTCAACGTTGTTTTTGAAGTTCAAAGTTTGCAATTTGAGTTTTTTTTATATATCAGTGAGACATTTAACCAAACAGCTGGAGGGCTTTCCGTGTATTTCATTTGCTTTCATCTCACCCTGAAGAGCTCGACCTATAACTCCGGCCGGAGCTTCAGAAATCGGAAAACGTCGGTGTGAGTGTGGTGATTGGCACTTGGCAGACCTCAAAATCAATCAGATTTCGAAGAAAGAGTCCGAATATTTGAAGCCTAAATAACCCGACAACCATCAACGTCTCAAGCACACGAATAAATGACATAAATGAGTTTACTTCGTGCCCTAAAAATTGAACCAAAATGAATCTAACATCAAACATCGGTTTGAGTCCGGGAGAAATTGTGATATCCACACTTTAAGATAAAATTGAAAAACATTTAAAATACGGGTGACATGAAAGAAGGGTAAATTACACGTTTAGTACTTAAACTATCAAATTTGATTCATTTTAGTATCTAAACTTTCAATTTTCTCAAAATCATACTTAACATTTAGTTTTTATTTTATTTTAGTATCCGACCGTTAAAATCATAACAAACGGGCTCACCAACGCCTACAGTAATCGACCGTCGCATCCGCCGACCGATAAAGTCAAAATTTTCCAGCCTGCATCTTATCAACCCCTGAACGTGATTCCAACCTCAGTTTCACTAGAAAATGTCGCAATCTCCCCAAATCGACGATGGACTCTTCGACTTATTCATCCTTCTCTGTCGTCAATCTTCTGAAGGACCTGAAACTGGACTATGTTGATTGACTTGTCATTCTCTCGTGGTCCGTCGTTCGAATTGGTCGTCTGTCTATTAGGGCTATGCCCCGTCAGCCCGTATGTTAAGTTTTTAACATATGGGTACTAAAATGAAATAAAAACTAAACTGATACATGCATTACAAGACTCACATCAAAGGAAGATGGACTAGCGCTTCCAATCGATCCACACGAACAAGCATTGGAAAAGAAGAATAAAGAGCAACATACTTTCGACTGGTTTTTTAATAGGATTCTAATCGTATTCGGTCAACATGTCTTCTAGAGATATGGTCAGTTGTCTCTTTGCTTTCCAATGATTCTTGAATCACATCAATCCGATATCGAAAACTCAAGATATACCCATTTTAGTGAAGATAACGTGTACAGAAATCCCTATACGATATTAATACGAATTTTTTATATTTTCATATTATGAATAGTTTAAGTCAAGATTATAAAGGTAATTTGCTTGTAATGACAAAACTGTAGCAGTCCCCATCTTATTCTCCAAGTCACAACCTTCTAGAAGATCAATCTGGACCAGTCATCACATCCAATGGCTGAGGAACAAGTCATGCATTCAAACTCCTAGTTTTCATCACAACCATCGAATCCAATGGCTGAGGAACAAGTCATGCATTCAAACTCCTAGTTTTCATCACCACCATCGGATCAAACACTACATTAAGGTCCATATTGATGTAACTCACATCACTTGGACTAGGATATAATTTAGTTATTATTTTCTTGTTATTTTATTCCTTAATCATGTTAGGATAAAGACTCATTTTCCTATATAAAAGATGCTCCTCCCACCATTGTAATCAAGTTTTATTCTTTTCAATACAACATGAGAACATTTTGTACATTTGAAGCTTCTTTTCTTTTAAGTTCTACAGAGTTCTTGAGATGGAGATCTTCACACTCCGGTTTACCTTTTCATTACAACTAGGAGGGTTGGTTAAAGATGATTCTCGAATTTACCTAGTTAATTGTGACTAGGCGGGTTCACAAGACACTTATCCATCTATATTTCCACAAATCCATCTTCACATTCATCACCCCTTTCGCCATCTACCTTCAAAAGGGAGATCATCTTGATTTCTTTACTTTCGTACTTTATTTCTTTATTTTTTATTATCATTGTTTATCTTGTTTTAACCTTTTTTCTTGTCTTGATTTCAACACCAAAAACCCCTAAAAGAAACCCTAAATACAGCCCCTTCATACATTCATCCCCTTCGTTTTTTTCATTGAGTCTAAAGTTTTTCTAGGTTTGCTTCTCTCAACAAGAGCAACGTTCATTAATCCGTTGCCGCTTTTCTATCATAAACGTTTGGTATGATTTTGAAAAAAATTGAAAGTTTAGGTACTAAACAAATGAAAACTGATAGTTTAGATTGTGAACACTTAATTTACCCAAGAAACAAATAATTTTATTTACATTAGTCAATAGATGAAAAAGTGTAGGGTAAATTACCCCAAGGTCACTAAATTATTAGATCGGTTCTATTTTAATTATTGAACAAAAAAACAATTAAATCATTAAACTATCAAATTGATTTTAATCAAGTCACCGTCTATTAACGGCTAATAAAATTGTATTAAGCTCCTTATGATATAAATTCTAAATTGGTATTCAAATTTTAAAAATATTATAATTAAATTATTAAAGCATTAATATTATATGTCGTTTTATCAACCTAACCATTATTTTGGACGTTAAATGTCAACTCAAGTATGACATGAAATACGTTTAAAACATGTCAAACTGTAAATATACGATAACTTATTAAAAAAATACTTTAGATCTGATATGTTAAAAATATTAACCTTATAAATTTTATATGACAATTTTTTTAACGTGACATATAAACTCAATATACTTTAGATCTGACATGTTAAAAAGGTTGACCTTATAAATGTCGTATGACAATTTAAATTTTTGACATCACATAGAAACTCAATGTTGTTGCACGATCAAGCCTTCAATGGTTGAAGTGATGATTGTTATCCTTAGAGGTCCTAAGTTCGAGCATCAAAGACTGTAAGATTAATTAAGCTTTCTAGATAAATGATTGTGATTTTTTAAAATATATACTATCAATTTTGATCTGTTTTAATACTTAAACTTTTAATTTTTTCAAAATCATACATAACATTTAATTTGTATTTCATTTTAGTATCTCACCGATAAAAATTTGTCTGATGGACTTAAAACTGGACTATATTGGTCGACTCGTTATTCTTTCATGTCCATATCAATTGACCGTGAACTATACCTCTTTTAAGTTTTTGACACTTTGTCAAAAATAAAACAAAAACTAAATTTTATGTCAAAAATAAAACCAAAACTATAACCATACATCTTTTAAGTTTTTGACACTTTATTAAAATGATTAAAAATTTAAATACTAAAAAAAAATATTTCCTACTTTTTAATATCATAATTGTCTTATATAATTTAATGACACAAATTCTTTCTAATTCAATCAAAATTATTTTAGAAACTTATCTTTTAAAATTTTAAATTTATTTACAAACTCCTCAAAGTAAATAAATAAATGACACAATACTTGGATTGGAATTAAAGGGTTTTCTTATTCATCTGTGTTGTTGCCTATTGCATAATTATCAAGGAGAATTTGGTTCAAGTCTCAAGCTCTTCGAATCAGGCTTCAACTTTTTTGAAAACAATCGGTCTTCTTACAGTGTTCGGAAGTAAGTTGTTGTGTAGGTCAGGAGTTTTCGAATTGCAGCCCCCCTCTCATAGACTTCTCTATTTTCTAGCCATGCTCCCCTAACTTTATTCTGTACTGCTGCCTCAAGGCAGGCGGTATCTTAGTTTTTGAAATTGTATTCCTTGTAATGTCGAGTCTCTTCCAACTGAAAAGTTTGGTTCTGGAACTGGAAGTTATATGTGTCGAACAAGCTCAGTTATTGGTGATGTTAGTCGCAGTATGAATAATATATGCAGGTAGTGAGCTTTTAGACTTGAGAGATGTTTAACATTGTCCTGTAACAACACCAAAGGTATCAATTTTTGAAACATTTGTATCCATATACTGGTGTTTGAAGCCATGGAAATTGTCATTATTTACCATCTTTCCTTTCATCATAAACTAAGCGAGATATTAGAGTTTCCAAAAGCTTTCACCAATGGTGCTGGGGGGTTTTCTAACAACGTGTGCCAGTTCAATTATTATTTAGCTGTTTTCTTTTTTGTTTTCATTAATGGATAAAACAATTGCCGACATTGTACATGTTGTTGGGTTTGAAATGAACAGTTGATTGGCTTTGTCTGTACCATTGAGCATGAGTTCGAGCCCCACTGTGGACGTCTTTCTCTTCAAGTTTTGTCACACAGAACTCGTGTATGTACTTTGTTGCAGTACCAGAACTGGATGAGTTGTTTCACTTGATTCTACTTTTTGAATAAGAAAAAGAGTAGGTGGTTTGATGTCGTGCATGATCATTACTTTCTTTTCTTTTTGGTTCTTCCAAAAAAAAAGAAAAGGAAAACTCAAACGCTTTGATGTATACCATTTATGGTAAATGTGGAAGCCATCCAGGTAGCTGAATCCCATCTGCAAATGCACACTACTCATCTACAACCTTCTTCCATCATCTTAGCCCCATTAACTCAAATTTACACATGATCAATGAAAAGCTCCATTTCCCATCAATTCCATTTGCAATAACAACTGGTCAGGGAAGGTGAAGTTTCTTGGGCCATATTATTCGGAAATAACTCAAGGAAGTTGACTTAAGAGATGTGTGCAAACTGCAAACATACTCCATTTGGATCTGATTTCTTACACATAATTTATATAGCACAAATTGTTTGTAGTATTCAAGTTTTGTTTATAAAATGGGTATACCCAAAAACGAAATAGTTTGTCAAGTTTAGTAGTCCGCTTACAAGGTAGTATTTGTACATAATTTTTCTTAGTCTATTGATAACGCACATAGATCTCACAGACGCTGCTCGAAATCGGATCCTCTAAGAAAAAACTACATAGCGTATTCAATTCAACAAGACTAACACTGCTTTGTCCCCATTGAATATAAGTGCCAGAAGAAGGGAACCGCATATAAGTTAAATCTGAGACTTTAAGATATGTTACTCTTTGAAGAAGACAACCGACAACTTCAGTGAAACATCCTTGCTATATATAAGGAAAAGGAAAGACTGGACAGTTCAAGAATTACTTTTAATTTTATAAAAGAGGAAAAGAAAAGAAGAGATGCAATCAAAAGTTTTATACAATGTGAATAGATTTTGGGTGATTACAAGATGGTATTTATTCAGAATCTTTCTTAATCATTAATAACGTACACATATCCTTCAGACGCAGCTGCTCGAACCCAAAATCTCTGAAAAATAATACTCTCTTTGATCACTTGACCACTCGATGTGATTTTAAATAAAACAACTAAAAATAATTGAAGAATTGAAGACTGATTTTCAAGTAAAAGGATAAAAGCCAAGTTATTGCTGAAATTTTAGCTTAGGAATGGAGATAACAAATATATTGATAGGGTTAGAATGAGTTCATACTAAACATCTCTATGTCACTCATTTTACAACACACAGATGCAACCAATGAGTTCCATATTGAAAGGTCCGGCAGCATTCCCTGACTTACCATATCTTCTAGCCACATCACTGCTTCATATTGCCTACCTATTAAGCAAAGCCCTTTTATAAGTCCGTTATAAGTTTCGGCACCCGACCGATGTGATTTGATCAGCATCTCCTCCAAAACCCGACTTGCTTCGACATATTTACCTTCTTTGAACAACCCATTAACCAAAATGCTATAGGTTTCTTTGGTGGCTACACAACCGACCTGCTTGGACGTCTTCTTCAAATATCCAATGGCTAATTTTTAATCCCCTGCATTACAAAGACATTTCAATATGGTGTTATACAATCCGACACTCGAAACACAAGTTCCTTCCTTGATATCCTCTTTGATTACTTTGATTACTTCACTAACTCTCCCTTTCTTACTCAAAGCTTCTGCCTTTGCTTCGTACATCGGCAACGATGGGAAGAACCCTCTCTTATGCATTTCATCGAGCACTTTATCACCCTCATCGACTCTACCTTCATTATATAAACCAATGGCCATAGCACTATAGCTATCCATACTAGGAACTCCACCTCTTATTAAAGCTTCATTAATCAAACGTTTGGTAGCTTCTGAATCTTCCCTATCTCTGCATCGACTTAAATCAAGTCGTTGTCGACGGCTCTTCGGAGCCTTTAAACCCTTCCTCAAAACCTTCCCAAGAATTTCTAAAGCTTCTTCAACCTTCCCGTCATCGCACAAAGCATCCAATAAAATCCGATAAATGACAATATCTTCACCACTACCCTTTTGGGAAATCCTCCAAAACATTGAATATAACAAATGGATAGCTTCATCTAACCTACCATCATCACATAAACCCTTCATTAAAATCATGTAACTTTCTCTATCAGGGTAACAACCTTGAAAATCCATTTCTTGGAAAATATTCAAGGCAAGATTGGATTTTTTGAATCGGCCTGTGGGGGTTACATTTAGTGGTATTAGAGCTATGGTTTGAGTCAAGATTTTCAAGATAGACCGGCCGGTCGAATGTCAAAATATGTCTGATCAGTACATGCCCCTAGACTGCAATCGTACCTCTGAGGCGGAACTCCAGGGCTTAATCCCTATCTGTAATGAGTAAACCTAAGTTTCTATTCGTTAAGACTCTACCTTTGCAAAAAGGAATACAAGTAACATCTGTATAAATACTGTAAAATACCTCACGAGCCATGTGAGAGTTAATTATCCAAGAAAGTTTGAATCGACTCCGGAAATGAAATCGGGATATGCTATTGCTTTATGAACATATTCTCGTGACCAAGACTGAATTGATTACTCAAGGAAATTTTCGTTTGGATTCTTTTATTGAAATGAGGGAGAGTTCTGATAAGAATGTATACTCAACTGGTTAAGGATTAGTGAAGGATCTGTATTTCTATAAGAGCTACATGAAAGGTATGAAAGAACTGATGGAAGTTTTATTTCTGCAATTATGTGACATGAATGAATTTCGAGGACGAAATTCTTTTAAGGAGGGGAGAATTGTAACACCCTAATTTAGGGGCTAAATTTTAAGAAATTATAAAGTATTGGATTTAATTGGTATTTTGAAAGAAACAGTAGATTAAATTGTAAGATTTCAAAGTTGGCAGATCGTTTTAAGAAGTGTAGGAAATTCAGTGGCTAAACCCATGATTTACCCACTTTTATTTTGGAGAGAATTATAAATCTCTCCCCCGTATGTTTTCTGGAAAAAAAATTCTAGATTTCCCTCTTCATCAACCCCTCTTTGAACTCCGATCTACTCGTCGTCCGACCTCCGATCGACGAACCGAAACCACCATCGTGTTCGTTGTCAACCGAGGAACAAAACCCTCAAACCTTTCGTCGTGAATCGTCACCGATCGTCGTTAATTTCAGTCAGAAGTACCGTCGGTAATAACTCGATTTTAGTTGGTTTTTCATCGATTCACGACGATCGGGTCATCCGTTTACGACACCTCCAGCACCATCGTGTTCCTTGCATCGTTCCGAGTCTGTCGGTGTCATCCTTGGTCTCCGTTGACGGCGGCGCATGAGGAGGTGAAGCGGTCAAAGTTTCCGATTTGTTGAAATCGAGCTCTCCGCCGTTCAAAATTGTGAACCGAGCTTTGTAAGTATCTCGAAATCACTCAAAATAATTTTTAGAAATTTTTCCGGGATTTAAGCACTGTTCACGCGCCGCCACTGCACGTGGGGAAGAAAAAATGACCGGTTTGACCGGTTTTGCTCCTATTTTGACCGATTTGACCGGTCATAACCCGACCTGACCCGTTTACCCGACCCGACCCGTTTACCCGGCATGTTGACCCGACCCGTTGACCGTTGACCGGCGTTGACCACTATTGACCAAAACTTTGACGGGCTTTGACCGGGCATTAAACGACCTTTGTTTTTGACCGAGTATACCTATCCTGACATTTTTTCGACGTTCCAAATCCGATTCCGCAATCCGTTTCTCGAAATTCAGACCCGAAGGCCTCAAAATTCGCAGTCAAACCCGTTGACTTTGATTTTAACCAAAAATTCCAAATTTCCGAAAAGTCATATTTTATGCTTTTGACGTCCTGAATCCGAATCCGAAGTCCGTTTCGCCAAATTCGAACCCGGTAAGCCGTCTTTCACTGATTTATCACCCGATTCGATCCGTTTATCGCAATTAAGCTCCGTTTCTGATAAAATTTATATTGATATGTATCTGAGGAATTATTGGAAGTTGAATTGAAGATCATAGGCGTTCGAATGGAATTTTTATGGTTGATCAATATTACACGAAAATCGAGGTAATACTTTTCTACCTCTTTATGCTTTATAGAACATGTTGGTATTGGTAAATGCATGAATGGAAATGTTTGGTCTCATATGTGTAATTAATGAAGATCTACACTAGATACGAATACGGTAGAAAGTAGATAACCGAATATGGCTCAGATGACTATTATAAGAAATTGGAGGACAGCTGGAATTAAATTACAAGTTCTGGAATTAAGTGATAAAAGAATCAACCATGGATTGTAGATTATAATTTATCTCATTAAAGGTACTTAGATGATAAATTATGAGAATATTTTGATTAGGTAAAATTACGAAATTACCCTTATGTTGGAAAATGACAAGAATTGTCTCTGGAAGTGGATTAATAAATCTGAAAATATTATGCTAGATACTAGAAGTCTTTTTAAGGAATCATTTCAAGATCAAAGAATGTTCGAGGAAGCAATTAATCATAGAATCTCTATATTATATTATTTTCGTTAGGAGCTAATATCGAAATTATCTGGTTAAGAAATTACGAAAATACCCTTGAGAGATAAAATAGTCTGAATTGACTCTGAATGAGAAAGTACTTTGAGGATTTGTACTTAACTCGATTAAATACGAATTTAATTGTTAAGATCCTGTCTTTGTACAGAAAAATTCATGATATTCCGTTTGTAAAATCTGAGAAGACACTTGACCCAAAAATATTCGAATAATGAGTAAATACTTGAAGAGTAATTTATCGGGGGTATTCTGCTGTCAGAATTGTTCGAAAGGACTGAAGTAAATGATAATATTGAATTAAATAATAAGACCAGATGGCAGGAAAAGATTGAAATACCGTATATCTATAAAATGACCAAAATACCCCTGTAATGGAAATGACCCAAGAATATCACCAAGCTCAGGAATGATTAGATATCCTCGAGCTCTGAAATGAATGGAATAAAACTGGACATCAAGATTACCAAAATACCCTCATGACCTATACCAAGCAAATGCCTTGGATTAATTAAGGAATCTAAATAAGCATAGGTATTGGCCTACCTTTAAAAGTAATGGAACATAATTTAAGTGAGTAGATCAACCCTAAAGCTATGCCAATACCTGAATGGCATAGATATTACTGGAATACGTGTTCGTCTTCTTAAGTTTGACTCGATGATAAATTTTGGAAGTATTCAACTTAGTTCAACTCTGGATCGCATTCAGTACTAAGAATTGAACGTTTGTTCAACAAATCAACCACAAAGACCAAATTGAATGGAACGGAAGTGCAGCATGTGTCTGAAAAATCAGGAATGCTTGAATTACTCTGGAAAATCTCGAAGTATCTGGAATGGACTTGAATGCTAAATAAATTAAGTAACCACAAGGACTGAGGATTGAATAAGTGAGTTGGATGAATCTGGAAATGTTAATGAACATATATGATGAAATGTTCTTATGGATTATGAATTACAAAATCAAGTACGTCAGTATTTCATGATATGGTGAAAGCGTGAACATGAAATAAAGACATTAGAAGATTTATTCAACGTTAATTTTGAAAATGATATATGAACAAGAATTTGTGGTATTAAAGAGTAAATACCCTGGAAATAAAATGAATTGACCAGTCGACATAAATTGTTAAGGTTCTGAATCTTCGTTATCAAGTTGTTCGATTATCCGATCAATTGACATGGATGCAAAGGATTCTGAATACCCTTCTGATTACGTACAACTTCTGAAAATTGTTCGAATAAGATATGATCCTTATAATTCACATTCTGAATACTGATGATTCTGTCAGTTAATGAACTCTTCCAATGGTGATTCTAAATTCCGATATCCTATCGGTATACTGAAGATTCATGTTTCTCTACCTGTTAAGATTATCCAATACCTCTGAATAATATCTATAAACTCTGGTGTGTTCCCTAATCATATAAATATTTTATCTGATTTTCGACTTGAATTCTGTTCTGATACATTACCTGAATTCTGTTCTGATTTCTGATCTGGATTCTGTTCCGAATTCTGTTTTGATTTATGATATCTCCGTTTACCCTTCCTCCATCATCTTAGCCCCATTAACTCAAATTTACACATGATCAATGAAAAGCTCCATTTCCCATCAATTTCATTTGCTATAACAACAACTGGCCAGGGAATGTGAAGTTTCTATACTGTAATCGAGGCTCTGTTCGAATTCTTGGGCCATATCATTCGAAAATAACACAAGGAAGTTGACTTAAGAGATGTGTGTAAACATATTCCATTTGGATCTAATTTCTTATACAAAATTTATATAGCACATTGTTTGTAGTATTCATGTTTTGTTTATAAAATGGGTAATACCCAAAAACAAAATAGTTTGTCAAGTTTAGTAGTATGCTTACAAGGTAGTATTTGTACAGAATTTTTCTTAGTCTATTGATAACGCACATAGATCTTACAGACGCTGCTCGAAATCGGATCCTCTAGGAAAAAACTACATAGCGTATTCAATTCAACAAGACTAACACTGCTTTGTCCCCATTGAATATAAGTGCCAGAAGAAGAGAACCGCATATATATAAGTTAAGTCTTAAACTTTAAGATATGTTGCTCTTTGAAGAAGTCAGCCGACAACTTCAGTGAAACATCCTTGCTATATATAAGGAAAAGGAAAGGTTGTGGACAGTTCAAGAATTACTTTTAATTTTATAAAAAAGAAAAGAAGAGATGCAATCAAAAGTTTTATACAATGTGAATAGATTTTGGGTGATTACAAGGTGGTATATGTTCAGAATCTTTCTTAATCATTAACAACGTACACATATCCTACAGACGCAACTGCTCGAACCCAAAATCTATGAAAAACAATACTCTCTTTGATCACTTGACCACTCGATGTGATTTTAAACAAAACAACTAAAAATCATTGAAGAATTGAAGACTGTGATTTTCAAGTAAAAGGATAAAAGCAAGTTATTGCTGAAATTTTAGCTTAGGGATGGAGATAACAAATATATTGATAGTGTTAGAATGAGTTCATACTAAACATCTCTAAGTCACTCATTTTACAACACACAGATGCAACCAATGAGTTCCATATTGAAAGGTCCGACAGCATTCCCTGACTTACCATCTCTTCTAACCACACCACAGCTTCATATTTCCTACCTATTAAGCAAAGCCCTTTTATAAGTCCGTTATAAGTTTCGGCACCCGGCCGATGTGATTTGATCAGCATCTCCTCCGCCAAAACCCGACTTGCTTCGACATATTTACCTTCTTTGCATAACCCATTAACCAAAATGCAATAGGTTTCTTTGTTGGCTACGCGACCGACCTGCTTGGACATCTTCTTCAAATATAAAAAAAAATTAGTTGACCCTATTCCCATATGTAATGGGGTAAGAGGAAGGTAGGATAGTAGACTGCCTCCAACGCCAGGTTGAGAGCAGCTTCCGTGGAGACCTCCGATAGTCAGAATTATGAATTGCCCACCGTGAGACTCGGAACACATCTCTTAAGTCAACTATCCGACACTCGGAACACAAGTTCTGACAAAGCCAAAAATGATACTTCTTTTTTATTTTATAGAATATTTTTGGCTTCTTTAGAATCCTATGCAGTAGCTGATGCTGTAATTAACGGCCATGGTGATAGCTGGACACGTGAAAACATGCAGACATCGGGACCAAATTATTTAAGGAACAAACCCGACCCATTTACCCTATCTTCTAACTTTATTTAACTACGTTTTAAATGTAGCTGATATTTATGAATTTAAATGTTTGGGATTTAAATAAATATTATATCTAATTAGAGGAAGTCCTGTATATAATATATTTAAATTTTTTAGTTGTGACGGTTATAGACGACTTTTTCTTTTAAAAAATTGAGTAGAAAGTCACAACTAACGTTTAATAATAAATTTATAAACGATCAACGTCATCTAATTTTTAAAATGTCTAGAAAGAAAGAGTTTTAGAAAAAGATGAAGAGGCCAACCCACTTTTTTTTTAATATTGCATGAGGATCATGATTATCTTTAGTGATAATGTCGGATATAAAATCAATATGACTATTTATATGTTGATAAACTAAATAAATATGTTGTTACAATGGATAGCATGTCACATGAATTTATCATTGGCAATGTCAATGTGTTATAGCAAGTTAAAGGATATGCAATTCTGAGATATTATTTTTTCTCTATTATTCTATTTTGTGAATTCTAAGAAATTTTATTTATTGTAATATTTAGTTGGTATTAAAATTATCATTCGTTGGTGGTGTTCGAGTAGTAGTTAATATTTTATTGAGCCTTGTAAATTTTGTGTATTCTCTTAATTATTTATTTTCTTTGTTCATTATGGGGTTTTTTCCATTCATGTTTCAATAATGGTTTGACGGGTTTATCCGCTAATAATTTTAATCTTATAGTTTGAAATTAATTTTGAAACTACATTCATATTAGTCATGTTAACAAAGAATCCGAGAACACATTGAAAGTTTTTTTTCTACAAACTAAACAAATCTAATAAATGCCTAGATGCCAAAGCAGTACATTTTACCGATAGTTTAGTGATATATGGTGTGGGTTACCCTACTTTAGAAAATAAACATTTTAACTAAATCAAAGCAGAGGAATATATTGAGATTTGAATGGGAGTAGGAGAGTAAATACCTTTTCAACCAAGGAAAGAGGTGAGGAGTCAAGTTGTCCATTGTTAGTGGTGATAAGTTACCAAACATCTTCATTTTCCCACGCTCGTATGCTGCCAACTCTTTTAACATAGGTCACTTTTTGGTATGCTTACCTGCTAAAACACTCCAGCTCCGGTACACTCCAAAGCACAGGGGAGGATAGCTGATCGAACTCGAAGGTGAGAGTCGTTTCTGAATCCGATCCCTCTTTGAGTCTGGAAACAATATCCTCCACTGCGCAGCAAGCTATTGCTACATCACTAAGTCGTGGGAGTTAGGTCTCTGGCTAGCTACTGAGGCTGGAAATACATTCTCCAGGCACCAACACTCCTGAACCCGTTTCAAACGTAGATTTTCAATTGAAAAGAAATCTCTTTAGGATCGTTTTTCCAAATATATTTAACGTTTGGTGATGGCTCGATATCGAAGTCTCTTAGTTGAGCGGTTACGTGTAAAGCTGTTCCTTTAAGGTTAGAGTTTGCAGCCTCTGAAGCATTTACAGATTATTAGAGATAATATATATATATATATATGGGTGGATAGAACTTTAGTCACTGAACCTCCAAAGATGGGAGCTAACATCGCATTGGATGTCTGATATTAACATAGCTGAAAGCATCCAATGGCTCCGTTAAAGCCTTCACATGCTAGACGTTGTGGCTGGATTGGGTCTCTCGATGATAGTATTTAGCTTATTAAATAAAAAAACCAGAATGTAGACAAATGGCCCGTCTAGCTCAGTCGGTAGAGCGCAAGGCTCTTAACCTTGTGGTCGTGGGTTCGAGCCCCACGGTGGGCGTCCGTTTTTCAAGTTTTTTTTCACACAGAACTCGTATGTACTTTGATTCAGTACCAGAACTGGATGAGTTGTTTCACTTGATTCTACTTTTTGAATAAGAAAAAGAGTAGGTGGTTTGATGTCGTGCATGATCATTACTTTCTTTTATTTTTGGTTCTTCAAAAAAAAAAAAGGAAAACTCAAACCCTTTGATGTATACCATTTATGGTAAATGTGGAAGCCAGCCAGGTATGCTGAATCCCATCTGCAAATGCACACTACTCATCTACAGCCTTCTTCCATCATCTTAGCTCCATTTCCCATCAATTCCATTTGCAATAACAACTGGCCAGGGAAGGTGAAGTTTCTATACTGTAATCAAGGCTCTGTTCGAATTCTTGGGCCATATCATTCGAAAATAACACAAGGAAGTTGACTTAAGAGATGTGTGTAAACATACTCCATTTGGATCTAATTTCTTATACATAATTTATATAGCACAAATTGTTTGTAGTATTCAAGTTTTGTTTATAAAATGGGTATACCCAAAAACGAAATAGTTTGTCAAGTTTAGTAGTACGCTTACAAGGTAGTATTTGTACATAATTTTTCCTAGTCTATTGATAATGCACATATATCTTACAGACGCTGCTCGAAATCGGCTAGGAAAAAACTACAATACTATTATTCTTCTCTTCTCTTTCATGATTAATATTAATATTTTGTGAGAATGTTTGTATGTAGAATCGCTTACCTTAAATAAGATAGTTTCATATGCTATACTTATTCACTAAAGTACTTCTTCAACTTCTAATACCCAATGACTTGAACAAAGTAAGCCATATATACATATAATGCAAATGGTATTTCTTACCTTCAATGAGATAGTTTCATATGCTATACTTTTTTTTTTTTGAATTGAAGGATGAGATGACTTTTGAAAGGGTGGATTTTCATGGATTGTGAAATTGAAGATCCAATAAATACTAAAGAAAATTAAGGTAATCCTTATAAACTTTTTTAGTTAACTCAATATTTTACTTATATGATCAAAATAACTCTTACACTTTCATTTTGACTCAAATGTTTCAGGCCCTAAAAGTTCCTTTCATAGAAGCATAGTCACTGTTGTGATTTCCTCCCTCAGTCCCAGTATATCTAACAGTGATTCTTTAAAGAGTGGTAACTATTTTTTTATTACCCTTTAATTTTTATTTGTATGGTAATTATTTCTTATTACCCTTTAAATTTTACTTGTTTCACCTAATGTAATGTTTGGTTGCTTTAATGAAGTGTGATGATTTAGAAGCTATTCATTTCTTATTTCTAAGTTTTGACAGTTAATAATTTGCTGCAGGACATTAATGAAATTGGTAGAGATGATTAGCTTAAGCCTAAAGTTTGACAGTCAATGCCAATGCTGCCTTCCTACTCTTCTCATATGCTGTGACGCGTTGCTTGGATCCCCCCTTTTTGCCTTGATTAAAAATGCTGATCGGCTTGATGGCTTTCGAGTAATGAATCAGTGTTTGAAGGTGAAATGATGGAGTGTTAAAAGGTGATCCCTTCACTAGATTAAAGCTTTTGACGATGGGATTGTTTTGTATTAGCCAGTGTGTGGTAAGACCAGAGATTTTCTTTTATTGTCAGATTTCAGGTTAAACAATCTATTTCAGGTCTGCTTTGTTTTCGTGTGCTGATCCTGGTGTAGTGGATACAAATACTGCTAAGTTCAAGCAATGAAGATGGCCATGGAGGGTTTCTTACAACCGGAATGAAACAATCAAGTTTGCTTGATTATTGTATTCAATTTGGTTATTACAATCAGCTAGTGTTTGAATTATTGTTGGTGTAAATATCATTTGAAATACATACTAGACCAATAATTTAAGGGTAAACTACACGTTTGGTACCTAAATTATAAAATTTGAATGTCTATCAGTACTTTTTTTTATTAATATCGCTTAATAAAATTTATGAAACTTGGATGTCTATCAGGGAATTATACCTTTGGAGTTTGAACATCTCTATTGGAGTGTTGTCAAATTTTAATTTATATAAGTAGTAAAAGTTCAATATATATTAATCATAATTTAAAAAGTATATATCTTTTGAATTCTTTTAATTGAAATATATAATTTCTCTCTCTCTTTCAATAAACTATATGTTTGCTTTATGTAAAAACATTAACGAGGCTAGCGGTAACAGCAATAGACAACTCCAATGTACTAAAGTTATACATTTTCTTTTGTAAATATTAAATTAATAAACAGATTTAACAAATTTAAAAGATTTATTAACCCCATAAATGACGTGGAACTTTAACTCCACGTGTGACAATCCAAATCCCAGTGTGTCTCATTACATAGGTTGGTCATCGTATGATGAAGAATGATAATTTAATCCGAAATCGATGAATTTCGACCAGATCTAATTCGATGAGATCAGATTTTTTTAAATAAATTCGAGTTCAAGTTCCGTTCAGATCACATTTTATTTAGAGGTGAGGTCAGGTTGGGTCGAGTTCGGATGGAGGGTGAAAATTTTTCGACTCGACTTAATCCAGGAATATAGTGCAATTTTCCATATAAATTTATAAATAATTGTTATAATATCTCTATAGTTTTTTTAATTATGTTTTTATTTTATATCATGGTGGGTCGATTCGGATCGGATTTATATTCCAATAAATCAGGTCAAATCTAATTTGAATGAAAGAATATACTTTTCAAATCAAATCGATTGGGATAGATGATATATATTTCGGATCGGGTCGTATAAAAAAAAATTGACCCATGGCCATCCCTAAACGAAGGCATGTAGCCAAAGGATGATGATGAAGGGCAATTTCGTAGATAATTCCAAAGTCAAGCCGTGTTATTACCTGCCAAGGCATTCTAATACCAAATTACCAAAACAAGGGCTTTAAAGTTTCCCTCCTTACACTTTCCCGACATTCAGTTGACCTCTACACAAAAAAAAAAAGTAAGAGAGAAAATGCAGAGTGAGGAAACTGAGGAAGCCAAGAAGATGAAAAAAAGGGGGGAAAACGAAGCACATTTTTAAGAAGCTACACATAGGCGGCAGTTACGATCGTAACCGGTCTTCCCCAAACGAAACGGCGCCGTCTCCCCTCGCCGATAATCCACGCGCCGCGGCTGATAACTCTCCGGCGAGTCCTACGTCGTCATCGCCGGTGACAACTTCGGCTTTGTCTGTACCATTGAGTATGGGTTTCAGTACGCCGTCATCTGCCGTGACTGTTACGAATCGAGCGTCGGATTATATGTTATCCCGGAGGAAGAGTGTCAGGTTCAGCTAGCCCTACCTATAAGCGCTTCCAATTCGGAGGATCCAAAGAAGGATCAGATCCGAGAGACGGATTTTCTGAGCTTAGGGGGTCATCATCAGATGGATTTAGGGGTAGGGAGGGATACGGGTGATTTGGCAGCTGAGGCTTTGGCCAGGCAGTATTGGGTAAGTGTTTCAGTTTGGTTTTCTCATGATTTAGAAGGTTGAATTGGACTGCATGAGCTTGAATCATGCTTGTTTTAGTCTGTTCAACTGGTTAAGTATCGGGTAGTTTAATTAGGACAAGTTCGTGTATTGAATTTCAGTGGAACAGCTTGGATTAATAGTGCTTTTACTTGAACAATGGAAGTCGACAGTGATTGTTGTTATTTTGTCTGTTTTTGATCTGATGATGAAGTGGGCTATGGACTCTTGCTTGTGAAACTGCGGTGGATAAGCTGGAAATAGCATCTACCACCTTATATTGTTTCTTGGAATTTATTTCTCTTCTTTTGCTTGATCTTTTTTGAGGGTTGAACTGAAAATTTGGTAAATCTAATTAAAGCCAATGGCTTGAATCAGGGGCATTCAGTTGCTGCTAAAGATTCATTTTTGGATTGATTGAATATGGCAAGCTATGGTTTGGGTTTTATTTTGGTTTCTTGAGCAAACGTGTGTCTCTACTAGAATTATTGTATTTTATACAAATTTTCTCATACCTTCGTTTGGTCAAAAATAGAATTTCCATGATTTGCTAACAAGGAATGAAATACCTGGAAGCTAAACCATGGTGCATTCATGTGAATGAGCTTTAGCTATCACCTCTTTTTTTTTTAACGATCAATGTTACAAATTCAGGATTTAATCAGTAGCTTGAAGACCTTGAAGGATACTAATATTAACAGAAATATTTTATAAACTGAAGAGAAGTGGTTTAAATTTTCTTTGATAGGATGCTCCTATGTGTTCTTAGTCATAGCCTTCCTTTATGTCTTGTTTTGCTTTAGTTGATATTTGGTATTTTGCCCTTTATCCAGGCTGTCTTGCAATTTCTTCCAATGTTTGGATAATGATTTATTTGGTTTAATTAAATCCAAAAATATTTTGGCTGCTTCTATAACTAGATTTGGATTGATGCTAAACCTTGGGAATATAGCAATTTACTGTTTGGAACTTGAATACGGTTACTTGAACTGAATGAGTCTTCCATTCCTGTCATTTATTGCTAGCTCTTGAGTAATCTAATTTGGATTGACTGGTTGGGCTATTTTGGTCCACTAGGAATACAATGTGCTTGATTATGAGGAAAGGGTGGTGGATGATTTCTATCATATTTATGGGCTTTCCACTGATTCAGGAACCCAAGGAAAAATGCCATCTCTTACCGATCTTGAAGCGAGTCTCGGAAATTCTAGCTTTGAAGTTGTAATTGTCAAACGAACAATTGACCCAGCCCTAGAGGAGTTGTTGCAAATTGCGCATTGTATTTCATTAGATTGCCCTTCTACTAATGTAGGTATTTTAGTTCAAAGGCTTGCTGAACTTGTAACAGGACATATGGGTGGACCTGTTAAAGATGCTAATATGATTTTGTCCAAGTGGATGGAAAGAAGCACTGAGCTCAGAACATCTCTTCATACAAGTGTGTTGCCTATTGGTTCAATAAATATAGGCCTGCCTCGGCATCGTGCTTTGCTCTTCAAGGTGAGTCCTTTTACTTCCAGAGTGGCTTTACTCCTGTAAACGGAAACTGCCTGCCTCTCAAACTCCAAAATAACTATTATCTCACTGGATGGTTTAACATTGTTCTTTTCATGGTTGTTCCAAGTACTTATTGTTTTTGATTTTTGAATAGGGCTATTTGCAAGGTTTATATGTAATTTACTTGTGTCCTTCTGATTTAGGTGTTGGCAGATAGCATAAAACCTTGTAGACTGGTAAAGAGAAATCACTTCACTGGCGTTGAGGATGATGCTGTAAATATAGTAAAGTTTGAGGATGAAAGGTTATAGTTTCTGCTTATTTCATAACCTGCTATCTTTACTTTTATTTAGGTCTAATCTAGTATTTCTGTTTCTCCAGGGAATTTTTGGTTGATCTAATGGCAGCTCCTGGTACGCTTATACCTGCTGACATTTTAAGTGCAAAAGACACTACTTTTAAGTCGTACAATCCAATAATTAACAATATACCAACTCTTCAGTCGCCTGATGACGTTTACTCTTGAGAAAAGCCACTTAAAGTTGAAGGTCATAGTCATCATCCCGCGATCAATAACAGTAAGCCCTTTGATTGGGGGTCCAGTTCTGGAAGTGCAGAAGTGCTGCCTTCATTATCAGGTCCAAGTCATGATTCTGGTGTTGGTTTGTCTGGATTAGCTAAAAGAGTGACTCCTAATCAGTTGGACCACCTTCCTTCGACTGCTATTGGAACTTTAGTCTATAAAGGCAGTCGTGCTGCCAATGTAGTTGGTGATGGCCAAAGGATGAATGTTAATGTGGTGCCATATGGTCAGAGTAGTCAAGAGGACCCAAAAAACCTTTTCGTAGATCTTATCCATTCCAGATAAAAGGGGCAGGCAAAACTTCCCATCAGAATAAATCTACAGAGACCAAAGTTGATGAGTTTCAGAGACAACCAAATAATGTAGTGGGTCGACCCCCAGTACCATTAATTTGGAAGAATCGGCCTGTTTATAATGAGGTGTCCCAGAAAAAGTACAATTATATGGAGGGCCATTTTCCAAAAGTCAATCGTGAATCTAATGATATTAATCAGTCATCAGCAGCTTCCTCCAGCTCCAGCAAACCTGAAAAGCTCTATTCTCATGGTTTTAAGTCACCTGCTGGCTTGGATATGCTGAATAGAAATGATAAAGTCCGCAATCCTTTGTCTGATACTAGCGCATCTTTGGCATCCACTACTAGTCAATTCAGTAGCTCACAACTGGCTGAGGATGCAAACACTAAATTTAAGGCTCATGTCTTGAACGAACATGATTTTCAAAATAACACAGGGGATTTGGTTAAAGAGTCAGATAATGAGATTGATTTTGATAATTATAGAAAGTACACCCATGATTGATATATGGGAAATAATCTCAAATTGGAGGATATCGAAAGTCCTAGCTCATCCTTCGATTCTGGTGTCAGTTCTTCTGAATTATCTAACAGAGTGACCCCTAATCAGTTGGATCATCAACTATTTGATGATGTAGATGGGTGAATGTGAAATTCCTTGGGAAGACTTGGATATTGGTGAAAGAATTGGACTAGGTAATGGATTTGACTCATTGAAGTTCAATAAATGTGACAATTTTGTTATGCAAAGATCAAATTTTTACGAATTAAATGTTGAATCAGTCGTTACTTGTATAGCTGTGTTTGTTATTTGTAGTTTGTTCCCCTTTTTTTCTATTCAAGATCTCTTCTCATTCTTCTTGAAAACCATAAGAATTTAAATAGAATAACTAATTCTGGTGCTAGCTTTGCTAGAAATTTTACATTTTTTTGGAAGTTATCTAATTTCTATTGAATTTTGTCTTTTCGAGAGTAGGCTCCTATGGAGAAGTCTATCATGCTGATTGGAATGGCCCGGTTAGTTTAAACTTTTAATACTCAGTCAATCACGGTTCACTTGTGCTGCATTTGTTTAATGTTAATTAAGTTCAGTTATCTAGAAACTTATTTTCCAAAGGCATTAATAGTCTAAACTTTTAGCCCTGTCTTGAATCGGACTATGGATATACTTTTCTAAATGTGTTTTGCACCAGACTATTTAAGAGTTTTTGCAAAATTGAAAGAACAAGTAGTTTCTAGTTTTGTGGGTGGTAATGGTTATCGGACTACAGGAGGTTGCTGTGAAGAAGTTCCTAGACCAAGGTTTTTCAGGTGCTGCTTTGGCCGAGTTCAAAAGAGAAGTAAGCAACTTTAAAGCATTTAAATTGCTGTCTCAAAATGATAGTAAAATGTTTCTCTTTTCCTTTAGGTGCGAATAATGCGTAGACTGCGTCATCGAAATGTTGTTCTTTTTATGGGTGCTGTTACTCGCCCTCCTAACCTGTCTATCATTACCGAGTTCCTTCTTAGGTAAGAATCTGTTCCTGCATATCCTCTACTTATCTTTTAATGATTTGAACTTTATGCCAAGTAATATAGATTGAATATGAGACTGGCAATCTATGGCTACCAGCATGTATGTGTATTTGTGTGATAAGTGTGGATGATATTTGGTATTCTAAATTTTGTAAATGTTATTTGGTTTTCCAGAGGAAGTTTATATAAGATTATTCATCGTCCTCATCCACAAATCGACGAGAAGCGTAGAATTAAGATGGCTCTTGATGTGGTATGGAATTAAAAACAGTCGTTTTTGTTTTTGTACTTAGCATGTGATCAGCATATTCTTTAGCCACATTCTCTATTGCTGTTGGGCCAGGTCCTCCTACTTTGGCTGAGTTGAAAGCCATTAAAGAAGGTATTGATTTTTTCCTTTCTTCTGAATGGGCTTTGAAGGGAAGACTTATCATAGAGAGTGATTGTAAAACTGCAGTGGACTGGATTTTGGCACCGTTCTCTGCCCCTACGTTTTTCATGTCTTTGGTTGAGGAACTTGGAGCATTAGTTTCTGCTAGGGAGATTATTGTTAGATTGATTCCTAGGAGTTGTAATTGGGAGGCAGATAAGTTAGCTAAGGAGGGCATTGGTTGAATGTGTGCAGTCTTATGGTTGTAATGTTTTATGTTTTATTTCGGATATTTTGTAAGGTGTACTCTTATGTAATTATGGTTAATCGATAAATTGAGGCACTCTTTTCCTCCTTCCGTTAGTTACCTCTTCATAAGAGCTAACTAAGAGGGAGGTTTTTAATGAGGCCTCCTATTCCTATAAAAAAAAATGTGATCAGCATATTCATATCTGTTTCCTTTTTACAGGCAAGGGGCATGAATTGCCTACACACTAGCATACCTACTATTATTCACCGTGATTTGAAGTCTCCTAATCTTTAGTTGATAAAAACTGGAATGTAAAGATAAATGATGTTTCTATGTTTAATAGTCTCGACCTTGCTGTGATCATTGCAAAACGGATTGGTTACAGCAGGCCTGTTATTACAATGCACCCTTGAAGCCTAATACCTTCCTATCATCCATATAGACAGGCTCTGATTGTTTGCAAAACTGAACCGTGCAGGTCTGTGATTTTGGGTTGTCACGCTTGAAACATAATACCTTCCTATCATCTAAATCAACTACCGGAACGGTTAGTATTTTAGCTTGGTGTGCAATATATTATAAATTCTGAAGATATAGATAGAATATGTAGCTTCAGTTTTATTAATTTTCTTTCTGTGTTTCTGATTGGATTACCTTTTATGTTTCAGCCTGAGTGGATGGCACCGGAAGTACTTCGCAAAGAGCCCTCAAATGAGAAGTGAGTTGTTTCTTTTTATCTCAATATTTCAGTATCTTTCCTTTTCGCCTTTTTCTCCGTAGTTAAGCTGACCGCTCAATCCAACAACATTTTGTTGGACTTGTGAGAATATGAAGATAAGAAAATCCCAGAATTATGCATCTTTATAACATTTTGCCTGCATATAATGTAGTTAAATTACTTGGTTTATTTTTCTAATTGCGGCTCACTGCTATCAGTGATTAGAGTTGGCGGCGGTGCTGCTATCGACACCGTGGATTTAAATTTGCTGAATCAGTAAAATAATCAAAGCTTAAAACTAAGATACATCCTTTGTTGGATTATTAGGTGTGATGTTTATAGCTTTGGAATCATTCTCTGGGAGCTTGCTCCTTTGAGATTACCTTGGAGCGGAATGAATCCGATGCAAGTTGTGGGTGCAGTTGGTTTCCAGGACAGACGCCTCGACATTCCCAAGGAACTCGATCCTTTGGTTGCGAGAATAATTTGGGAATGCTGGCAGACGTTAGTATACAGAAACTCGGAACTTTACAACTCCTCATTTTGCTATATTGTATCCTGTCTAATCTACTTAACCTATTGTTTCCAGTGATCCGAGTTTGCGGCCATCATTTGCGGAGCTCACGGTAGCTTTAAAACCCTTACAGCGTCTTGTCATCCCGTTGCATCAAGATCAATCAAGCTCACATATGCCACAAGAGATTTCAGTAAATTCTACACCCTGAACTCAAAATCCTCAGTACCTCAATTGTGTATAAGAAAGCTTTCTGTTCCTACCCCTTCAATGAGGTAATTAATGCATTTAAATGTTAAAAAAAACTGCAATTTTTGGAGTGTTTGTTCATAGTTTTGTTCAAAAGAAGAAAAACTAGGTGTATATTTCAGTACTCTTTAAAACAGAGGGAAAAGTGTTATTATAAATTAAAAAAGAAAAGAAAAGAAAGATTATTACTTTTAAATGCTTAGTTCCTTTTCAATAAGTATACTTCAATCATTAATATTATTTAAGTACTAAAATAAGATTTTGTTAAAAACAATCAAACCAACCTTGCAGACCTTGATGAAACCACGGTCTTACCTTTAAGGACCCAGATTCAAGTTACCAGAGCTTAAAATCATCTTAGTTATCATGTTAACATAAGCCGCTAATATAGATTATTGTATTATCTATAAATTGAGTTTAATGTTAGTATACGTGTTTTATGTCGGGTTTATAAATTTGGGTTTTAAATTGTAGGGTTTAGGGTTTAAGGTTCTTAAATAAGACATATAACAATATTAAAACTCTGCTTGTAAAGTATTTTATTTTCATTATGAGCGAAATGGAATAATAACCCTGTTAATATCCATACTAAAGAAGCTCATCAATCCATCAGGCTGTGGAGAAGGTGAAGGCGAATGGAAGTTCTTTTTCACATGGAAACAATGGTAGTATATTAAACTTTTATGTATGCTAATAAGTTACAAACTTATTGCAATTAATTCATGATAAGCTTTCTCATCTTTCCTAATCCGTCAGGCTGTGGAGACGGTGAAGGCGAAGAACCTGCATCCAAAAGGTGCATTTTAATATATTTTTCAAAATATAAATGAATAAAACATGAAATATTTTTTTTAAAATTTCGTTCATGCAACTAAAAAGTTTCAGATTATCCAAAATAATATATAAATAAGGTAGTTAGATGAAAATTATTAGTCGACTACCTATCAAAGCTTATCGCTGATTTGACAAGTCCTATGTATTCATATTGATGACACGACATGCACCGCATCACCACTTACGCACACGTGATATATGTCACATCATCACTTATATACACGTAATATGTATTACGTCGTCAATTACGTATATATGATATGTGTCATGTATCACGTATGTACATGTGACATGTGTTATGTTATTACTTTAGATACATAAGACTTGTCAAGTCAACAATAAGTTTTGACCGTTAATCAATTAATAGTTTCCATTCAACTAGAGATCATTTTACCTTAAAATGAAATGTTGGAGGCTAAATATTCTAAAAAATAGAGATCAAAATAATTATTTTATCAAACGTTAAAAAGGACATTTTTTAATATTATGCCTAAAAATAAATAATACCCGGGGCAAGAGTATTAGCGTTCGCGTATAAGGGGGCATAGGAGGCAACACTGGCAGATTTAATGCACTTCCATTCGCACTTCACATTACACCAAAATCCAGAGCCACATGAATTATTGCAGTCCTTCATGCAATCAAATGAATCGCCATCAACTGAGTCGCCGAGTACCTGATGTCCCATCACACTCATCACAATTACTATCACCATCATCATCTTCATCCCTGTACTTGATATTTCTTTCCTTATCGAAAACCCTTCCTCGTCGTCTTGCCTTTGACGTTGGAAAGCTATTGGTTTGGCTGTGTTCCCATTATGTTAAATCTGTGGTGAAATTGTCTAAATTTAATGTGGTTTCAGTTGGTATACCCACGGGTGGCCACTTTTAAAGCTGACAAAACGGACTTTGTTAGAGAAAATTAGAACGAAATTTCTGGTAAATATTTTAGAAAGGAAAATTTTGCCAACCATGATCCAACATTACTGTGTTTACCTTTAAAACATCCACAAAATAGTGTCCAATACGAATATGATGTAAATTAGAGGTTATGTTAGGGTCCGTTTGTTTCACTGAAAACAATTTTCGGAAAATGTAATCTTGAAAATGAATTACATTTCTAAAAAATATTTTTCAGTGTTTGGATGTTACATTGTAAAATGTTTTACACTGTTCGGTTAATTTTTTAAAAAACAATTTTCAGAATCTGTTTTTAATAGAAACATACATATTCAATATTTTTTTATTCTTTACCTTTTAGTTTTATTAAGTTTATTTTATTTTTTATATAATTATATTTTATAAAATTTTGTATTTTCATATGTACGTCAAACTAAATTTTTAGATAATATTAATAATTTATGTTGATTGTGTTATAAATACACTATTTTAGGTTTAAAATTTTAATGATGCTTATTTATTAGTATTTTTAGAAATGAATTTCAACGTATAATTAATATTATGTAGGTTTATTTGTTATAATATTAATAATTTATTAAAAATATATTATAAAAGTTTGTAAATATTATGTAGGTTTAATTGATATAATCTTAATAGTACACTACATTAAAACAACAATAGTACATAACATTGTAATAATAATAAGAGAAAATCGCCTCAGTGACCAAAAATGCCTTATAATATACGATTTTAACCAACTTTTTTTGGATTTGCCAAAATGACCAACAAAATCGCAACGCGAAATAAAAATCGCAACGCGATCCCCATAATCGCAAATCAGTTTCCAAAATCGCAACGCGATTCTTGACAATCGCAATGCGATAGTACAAATTCGCATTGCGATTTTCAAGAATCGCAACGCGAATATGAAAATCGCAACGCGAACACATAAATCGCAACGCGTATCCGTAAATCGCAACGTGTATCCGTAAATCGCAACGCGTATCCGTAAATCGCAATGCGTATCCGTATATCGCAACGCGTATCCGTAAATCGCAACGCGATTTTTAAAGCGCCATTATAATCGCTACGCGTATTTTATTTTCAAATTACAAAAACGAATATTAAGACAAAATCCCGTAATCGCAACTCATAACCTAAAACCTAAAATCACAACTCAGTCCATCTCCATCTCTCACTCTCTACGGCGAAATCCGTCCCATCTCCGAAGATTTCCGTCCCCATCTCCGGCGAAATCCCTCACAACCATTCACGGTCAGAAATCCCTCACAATATTCAGAAATGGAAAATCAACCTCCGAGGGTTAGTTTTTTTTAATTATTTTTATTTTGAAATTTTTGCATTATTGTAGTTTTTTTTATATTGAAACTGATGATATGTTTACTGGTCATTTCAATATAGATTAACCATTTCACTTAGATTTCATTTCGCGTTACGATTCTCTCGTTGCGATTTTCATTTCGCGTTGCTATTCTCTCGTTGCGATTTTCAAGTTAGTATTTGTCTTTGTCTTTGTTCTGTCTTTTGGTTGAAGTAATGCAATCCATTCAAGTTTCAATTTGCAGAAGAGTCGCAACGAGATAAATGAAAATCGCAACGTGAAAATGACTATCTGCAACGAGAAAAATGAAAATCGCAACGAGAGAATCGCAACGCGAAATGAAAATCGCAACGAGAGAATCGCAACGCGAAACCAAAATCGCATTGCGATTTCATTTCGCGTTGCGATTCTCTCGTTGCGATTTTCATTTCGCGTTGCGATTTTCATTTCTCTCGTTGCGACAGTCATTCTCTCGTTGCGATTTTCATTTCAACCAAAAGACAAAACAGTGTTGCAAATTTTAGTTTCAAGAATAAACTACTACTTTTTATGTTTATTGTTTTTGGTATATCTTCACAGTGTAGTTTTTGGTATATCTAACTTGGTATGTTTATTGTTTTTGTAGAAATTTTTTTCGGCTTCATTGACATTAAGGAATAAAGTTAGCCTAGCCACTACAATTGCTTCGAAGCTTTCACCTGCACAAAGACAATTGTTTGAGGAAACCTGCTTCGGGCCATGGCTGAGAGTACAACATCCGGTGGAGATGCTAATTGACCCATTTGTGGCTTCAGACCATGACATCAAATCTACCCGACAGTATACAACGTGGTGAGGAAGAGATATGGTTTATTTTCCACCAGCGTATACTTGTTTTGGGCGGAAGGAGTTCTGCTTAATCACTGGTCTACGATTCGGACACGATGATGTAGGCCGGTACACTCGTCATATCGCCCGCCCATCATGGTTATCCCGGTGTTTCCGGATGAGTCAATGGAGAAGCCGAACCTACACGTCGACGACCTGAAGAAATTGTTTAATAAGAAAGCTGGTTTCACTCGGATGGATGACGTCAATGTTGTCCGAGTATGCCTTCTACTACTTGTGTATGCCGGCTTTTTAGGCAGAGAGGCCAGACAACCTATTCCTCGGAGCTAATAATATTGGTAGAGGACCTGAATGCATGGAATCTGTTTCCGTGGGGTTCGTATATATGGAAAGCTACCTGGACTAAGTTGTCTACTGCCTTTGATGACCGCAAAAGTTTGCGTGGCGATGGGTCGAAATACACTTTGTCAGGCTTTGTTTGGGCCTTTAAGGTAAGAATTTCTATATATGTTTCTAAAATTAATTAATTATTTAACAATTACTAATTTTGTTATTATATTGTTTGTAGATTTGGATATTCGAGGCTTTCCCCAGCATGCGTACATATGCAATAAAAACGTCAAATGATATTCCCAGGGCTATTTCCTGGAAGAGGAAAAATCTGTTGGATTGGGAAGACTTAATACCATATGCGACAATAAATAATGTAAGTTAACACAAATACTTTCATATAATATAAACAAGTTATTAATAGTAGACGTTTAACTTTGTTTGAGTTTTTATATTGTTAGGAGGCCAACATTCCATTACAAAGACTGACACCCACGGAGGAAGAGCTTGCCACTGATTGGTGGCAAGCTAGTCAGAGTTTTTTTGATGGCACGGATGATGAGCATCATCCACTTCCTCCAATTCGAGAGCCATCACCTCACCCAGAGCCATCACCGATCGACCCGACTATACACCTCTAGAACGAGAGCCATCACCTATCCCGTCACATCATCGAGCCTCTTCTCCACCATCACCTCATGATAGGCGACCGGTAAAGAGGCAACGACATTTATCTCCTTGTTCTCCACCTCCACGGATGAGTTACGTGATGAGGTCAATGCCTTGCGTGAGGAGATCGGTACTCTACGCGATAACGATGGTGCATGGCGTGTGGAGGTGTCAACTTTACGTGGTGAGGTTGCCGCTCTACGTGAGATGATAGTATCGTTGCAGAATGAGGTTCATACTCTACGCAACGAGGTAAGTTTAAGATTTTCCATATTTAACTTAATGATAAATTTACTCGTAATTTCACTTAGATTAGCCATTTCACTTAGATTGCTTAGTAAATTTATTCGGTTGCTGCCAATTCTGCTAAACTGTGTATTCTTTAACACTGTGAAATAGTCTTTGTCTTTGTTTTGTCTTTTGGTTGAAAGTAAATTTGTTCGGTTGCTGCCAATTCTGCTAAACTGTGTATTCTTTAACACTGTGAAATAGTATTTGTCTTTGTTTTGTCTTTTGGTTGAAAGTAAATTTGTTCGGTTGCTGCCATTCTGCTAAACTGTGTATTCTTTAACACTGTGAAATAGTATTTGTCTTTGTTTTGTCTTTTGGTTGAAAGTAAATTTGTTCGGTTGCTGCCAATTCTGCTAAACTGTGTATTCTTTAACACTGTGAAATAGTATTTGTCTTTGTTTGTCTTTTGGTTGAAAGTAAATTTGTTCGGTTGCTGCCAATTCTGCTAAACTGTGTATTCTTTAACACTGTGAAATAGTATTTGTCTTTGTTTTGTCTTTTGGTTGAAGTAATGCAATCCATTCAAGTTTCAATTTGCAGAAGAAGAAATAGTTTACTTTCGTAACACGAAACTTAAAATCGCAACGCGAAACCAAAATCGCAACGCGAAATGAAAATCGCAACGCGAAACCAAAATCGCAACGATAAGATCGCAACGCGAAACCAAAATCGCATTGCGATTTCATTTCGCGTTGCGATTCTTTCGTTGCGATTTTCATTTCGCATTGCGATTCTGTCGTTGCGATTTTCATTTCGCGTTGCGATTTTGGTTTCGCGTTGCGATTTTAAGTTTCGTGTGCGAAAGTAAACTATTTCTTCTTCTGCAAATTGAAACTTGAATGGATTGCATTACTTCAACCAATAGACAAAACAAAGACAAATACTAACTTCAGGGTATTAGTTTGAAACATATTTTTCTTTGTTATCTGATGCATTTTGTGAACTATGATAGAATAATGACTTGGGTGAATACAATGCAAGTTTGAAACATATTTGTCTTTGTTTTCACTGTTTAAATATCATGTCTGTTTATTTACTGATTTTTGTATTTAATTATTAGCGGCCCGATAGAGTGGATGCTTTACGTCGGGTTATGCTTGCACGACGGAGTTCACGCATCAGACAGCGTGCACGTGCTATTAAGTCTCCGTACACCCCAATAGTGCGAAGACACCGCAAGAAGAAGCCCGACTCGCCTGTCATCCCTCAAGAGTCCACTCCTATCGTTGAAGAGGCCCCCCTATCATTCCTCGAGAGTCCCCTCCCACCGATCAAGAGGCCACTGTCATCATTGAAGAGGTCCCTCCCACCATTCAAGAGCCCGATTCACATGGCGTCATATGTAGGCTTCTTGAGAAACCCTCTGACGTGCCGGACATGATGGATTCAAGTTGGCTCTCGTATGAGTTACCGGCCAGTACCATACCGGTATCTGAAGAGGAGAGGGAACAACTACCAGACACAATTCTGGATAACACCCTTTGGGCTAAGACCGCTGTTGATTTTTATCTACATGAGCGGAGCCAGGGGTGTTTCACTGACATATGCAAGCTCACCGATGATATCTATTTGTTGCTTGATCGGTCTTGGTGGGGCGTATTATTAGGGGTCGAAGACAATGGCTATTTCGATGGGGGGGTAAGTCTTATATTTTTCTTATATTTCAACTTGATTAATTTTTTTTAAATTTATGTAAGTCACTAATATATGTCTTTTTTGTAAAACAGCATATCGATGCGTGGGTGACACGTCTTCTAATAATAAGAAAACTTAAGAAAAAAAAATATACGATACAATTATGCCGACGTCTTTTCACGCCGTTCACTTGAAGAATGCACGAGATGAATCATTTGATTTGGGCAATGGACAAGCTAAACTTTATCCTGCATGGTGGGAGGTCGATAAGGTTAGTATTTATTTTAGATTGAGTTTAAAGGTTTTATGAAATAAGTGCGCAAATGAATGAATTATTACTTATGATTGCAGGTGTTTATCCCTGTTTTGGAACGTAAACATTGGATTCTCGTCGAGCTTCAGCTCCCATCCCTTAAGACAATAGTGTATGACAGCATGATAAATTACATATCATTGGCTGATTTAAGAGATGTTATTAAGGGATGGAGCTCTCATTTGGCTAAATTCTTGGATGCGATCAATTATTGGACTCGTTCTGGAAACAAGAAGCCAAAGAAGCTCAATATTACAGTTATTAGAGACGAGACCGCGCCACAACAAACGAGCGGAGCCAGAGGAGATTGTGGTCCTCTCGTATGCTTGGCGTTGGAGCGTTTGACGACGGGAAGCATCAAGTATCTACCTCCCACCGATAGAGATAGAGCTGCAGTAGGCTTGTGGTTTCGGCATTATATGGCTAAATCGATATATACGAGACGCTGCCTACCTGCATCCGCGTTATAAAAATGTCCATAAACAATTGGTAAGTTTATATACTTTTGGTTTGAAAATGTTTGGTTAAGTACCTAGAATTCAATAATTTGCTGTTTGTAGGTTTTAGATGTGTAGAAAGTGTTGTTTGAGCAAATGTTTGGTTTCTGCAGGTTAATGACATCAGAAGTGAACTGCGTGAAAATGATGTATGGCTGCAAAGTTGATTCAATAGTTTAATTGATTGTTTTTTTTGTTTAATTGATTTGTAAAAGTTGATTCAATAGTAGATGATCGGAAATAAGAATTATTGCTTATTTTTTGATTGTTTAATTGATTTGTAAAAGATGATTTGTATAAGTTGATTTGTGTAATTGATGCGAACATAATTCTTATTTGTGCTTGTTTAATTGATTGAAATGTAATGGTTGATTTTGTTGATTTCAATCTGCATTATGTTGAAGGCAAAAATGACTATCGCAATGCGAAATGAAAATCGCAATGCGAAATGAAAATCGCAACGAGATAATCGCAATGCGAAATGAAAATCGCAATGCGGAAATGAAAATCGCAACGAGAGAATCGCAATGCGTTTATAATTTCGCATTGCGATTCTCTCGTTGCGATTTTCATTTCGCATTGCGATTCTCTCGTTGCGATTTTCATTTCGCATTGCGATTTTCATTTCGCATTGCGATTCTCTCGTTGCGATTTTCATTTCCGCATTGCGATTTTCATGTTGGGATTTTCATTTCGCATTGCGATTCTCTCGTTGCGATTGTAATTTCCGTGTTGCGATAGTCAAATGCATGCCTAATAGTGATAACAACTGAATAACAAGAGTTGGTTAAGTCAAAATGGTTGGCCTGAGTCATTAATTCAACTGAAAATGTTAAAAGTTCACACATAAAATCCACATAATACAACGTTTGCATTTAAAAATCACCTAAGTTAACAGTCCCAAAAGGTGAAGCCAATTGTGATTGGGATTTTAAAGATGATTGCCTTTTGCTTGACACCATATGAGCTTTGGATTTTGATGAGGATCCATATTTTGGTAGAGGAAAAGATGATTTTGATGGCACTGGTGATCCACATGTCAACCTTGTATGACCACTTTCCTTGCACCGACTACATGTCGATCTCTTCTTCTCTTCACCCTTAGACGGTATACGATCGTGACTTTTTGGTCGGCCAGGTAGCCTTCTGTCCATGGCTGGTGGCAAAACTGTTTGTAAGTCATCTGGTATGTCCCACTCAGAAGGATGTGGAATAGGGTAGACAATCTCGACATAAGTCTGTCGATAAACTTCTGTAGTGTAGCAATCCATAGCGTATGCGCTTGAATCATCTTGGTTTAAATGAAGAGCAACTTTTATAACATGGCCACACGGATAACCAGATGTTTGCCATTTCATACAACTACACGTCTTTGCATTTAGATCGACTAGCCCATTTAAGTTATTATCCAGTACTTGAAACAAAGTGTTTGAACATGGTTCAACTCTCCATGACGTTGACTTCACAACACGTTTCGTTATCTTTTTTTCAGTCCATGGTGTAACACGATAGAGATAGAGCTGCAGTAGGCTTGTGGTTTCGGCATTATATGGCTAAATCGATATATACGAGACGCTGCCTACCTGCATCCGCGTTATAAAAATGTCCATAAACAATTGGTAAGTTTATAGACTTTTGGTTTGAAAATGTTTGGTTAAGTACCTAGAATAGAATAATTTGCTGTTTGTAGGTTTTAGATGTGTATAAAGTGTTGTTTGAGCAAATGTTTGGTTTCTGCAGGTTAATCTCAGAAGTGAACTGCGTGAAAATGATGTATGGCTGCAAAAGTTGATTCAATAGTTTAATTGATTATTTTTTGATTGTTTAATTGATTTGTAAAAGTTGATTCAATAGTAGATGATTGGAAATAAGAATTATTGCTTATTTTTTGATTGTTTAATTGATTTGTAAAAGATGATTTGTAAAAGTTGATTTGTGTAATTGATGCGAACATAATTCTTATTTGTGCTTGTTTAATTGATTGAAATGTAATGGTTGATTTTGTTGATTTCAATCTGCATTATGTTGAAATGAAAATCGCAATGCGAAATGAAAATCGCAACGAGAGAATCGCAATGCGAAATGAAAATCGCAATGCGGAAATGAAAATCGCAACGAGAGAATCGCAATGCGATTTTCATTTCGCATTGCGATTTTCATTACCGCATTGCGATTCTCTCGTTGCGATTTTCATTTCGCATTGCGATTTTCATTTCGCATTGCGATTCTCTCGTTGCGATTTTCATTTCGCATTGCGATTTTCATTTCCGCATTGCGATTCTCTTGTTGCGATTTTCATTTCGCATTGCGATTTTCATTTCCGCATTGCGATTTTCTTGTTGGGATTTTCATTTCGCATTGCGATTCTATCGTTGCGATTGTAATTTCCGTGTTGCGATAGTCAAATGCATGCCTAATAAGTGATAACAACTGAATAACAAGAGTTGGTTTAGTCAAAATGGTTGGCCTGAGTCATTAATTCAACTGAAAATGTTAAAAGTTCACACATAAAATCCACATAATACAACGTTTGCATTTAAAAATCACCTAAGTTAACAGTCCCAAAAGGTGAAGCCAATTGTGATTGGGATTTTAAAGATGATTGCCTTTTGCTTGACACCATATGAGCTTTAGATTTTGATGAGGATCTATATTTTGGTAGAGGAAAAGATGATTTTGATGGCACTGGTGATCCACATGTCAACCTTGTATGACCACTTTCCTTGCACCGACTACATATCGATCTCTTCTTCTCTTCACCCTTAGACGGTATACGATCGTGACTTTTTGGTCGGCCAGGTAGCCTTCTGTCCATGGCTGGTGGCAAAACTGTTTGTAAGTCATATGGTATGTCCCACTCAGAAGGATGTGGAATAGGGTAGACAATCTCGGCATAAGTCTGTCGATAAACTTCTGTAGTGTAGCAATCCATAGCGTATGCGCTTGAATCATCTTGGTTTAGATGAAGAGCAACTTTTATAACATGGCCACACGGATAACCAGATGTTTGCCATTTCATACAACTACACGTCTTTGCATTTAGATCGACTAGCCCATTTAAGTTATTATCCAGTACTTGAAACAAAGTGTTTGAACATGGTTCAACTCTCCATGACGTTGACTTCACAACACGTTTCGTTATCTTTTTTTCAGTCCATGGTGTAACACGATGTTCCAATGTTCCTGTAAATTTAAATAAATAATACTTAGTAAATATATAAATATGATAGTTACGAATTCAAAGAAATAATACCTGCATGGTTTCTTTTCTTGTAGTACCACTGTTGAATAGAGGCTCGAAAAAACTCCATTAACATAGTAATGGGTAATTTCCGGGAATGACGACTTAGAGCGTTGATTGATTCTGCACTATTAGACGTCATGAAACCATATCTTGCTCCAAGTTGATGTACTCTTGACCATCTTTCAAACCCGACATCATCTAGTGTTTGAGCACACTGAGGCAAAACACGTCTTAAACAATTTATATGCTTATTGAAATCCACTTCCCGATAAGCTTTTACAGCCTTCCAGTATGTCCATTTGTGCTTTTTTATACCAACAGACCTTGATTTTAGATTTCTATACAAATGAACACCACAAAGTCCATGAAAAGTATCTGGGAAACACCTTCTAACAGCGTTGTCAATTGAGTTTGCCCTATCGGATATGATTGTCAGATTGCTAATAGGACCTATGCAATCCCTAAGATGCCCCATAAACCATGTCCATGAATCAGAGGTTTCAGATTTGCCAACCCCGTAAGCTATTGGCAATATCCCATTGTTAGCATCCATGGCTACTGCTAATAAGTTTACTCCAAGGTATCGACCTTTCAAATGTGCTCCGTCAACTATAATAACTGGGCGCATGCAAGTAATAAACGAACGAATCTACAAAATAATATACACAAGACATAATCATTTAAATGTGAAATGCATGTAACTAACAAAAATGAGTCAACAAAATTATATTGATTTACTAACCGTAGCACCAATGGCGATAAACAACAACTCAAAGTGTCCATCTCTATCTGTTTTGATATGAGTTACCGACCCAGGATTTTTCAGCTTTAAATTGTGACAATAAGCCGGCAGTTGGGCAAACGATGCTTCTGGCGACCCCCTCAACAATTCCAAGGCATAACATTTGGCTCTCCAAGCTTGAGAATATGATATACTAATCTTGAATCAAGCATTCATGTCAGTCATAATTTCATGTCCCCGATATACCCTGCCATTCAAAAACATTAACTCAGCCAGAAAACCACCCAACACCTTTTTGTTTGCCTGTCTATGGTGAGGAAAAACTTGGGTTCTTGAACATGTATGTTTATCAATAAAAGTCCTAACTTGAAACATTTCGCAATCTTTTATTCTCTTTGCAATCATACGCCACGTACAGTTTTTGTCAATCATACACCTTGTTTCGAAACGATCTTTGCTTGATTTGTTAACTTTTAGTTGATAGCCATCTTCCACACATTTCGTATACAAAGCTATCTTCAAGTCTTCCTTTGTATCAAAACAATCATCTTTCTTGATACGAATAACTTTTGTGTAACAATCAACTGTTTTCTTTATCAACTCTTCTTACGGTATCTGAAGTAATTCTGGCATATTCCAGTTATACGCCCGTGGCATTTTCTTTTCTTCGGGGACTTTTTCTTCTTCTTTTTCTTCTTCAGGATTATATGAATTACAGAATGGATGTTCAACATGTTCATTCACAGTCGTAACTTCCTCCTCATTATCATCAACAATACATTCTTCGACAACGGTTGTTTCATCATCAAAATTCGGGTATTGACCAATATCAAAATCATTACACGCAGGGTTTGTTTCTTCTTCTGAAACATCATCAAAATCCGTGTATTGACCAATATCAAAGTCCGGATATTGACCAAGACCAAATTTCGAATACTGACTAGTACTCACAATTTTTTCTGTTGGCTCATCATCGTCTAACTGGTCAATACGAAAACCGGAATTTGGTGCTGAAAGTTGATTGGGATTTGGATTAGAGAAATGTTGTGGGTTTTGAGAAAAACTTAGTTGATTACTACCCGCTACTGACCCAACAATACTACTTCTAGGTTCAACAACATACAATGTAACATCATCTTGTGAAACACTAATGTAAGCAATGAATCGTTCAACATCTTCATTGTCGGTTAACAAATAAACTTTACCATTTCTCTGATAAGATAGCCTAAATCCACTTAGGGGCTCTAAATTCAATTTATTTGAAACAGTAGCATTAGAGTTTCATAAGTTAACTTTTGTAAAGACAATTTTAGTTGAAGATTCATGGGTAAAGGCATATATTGTAAAACACCATGAACATTATCCCATGACCCTCCAAAACACAAATCTATCCAAACATGATCAACATTAGATGATTTCATGGTTGTAAATTAATTTACTAAACAGACGAGCTGCGAAACTAAAACCTGTTGCCGGATTGGGAAGGATGTCGTTGGATATAGGAACGGATGTCGTCGGAGAGAGTGATAGATGGAGATGGAATGAGTTGCGATTTAGGGATTTAGTTTATGATTTGCTGCTGTTGCGTAGTTATATACCCAAAATTTCAGTGTTGTGATTTACAGATTCTCGTTGCGATTTACGGATTATCGTTGCGATTTACAGATTCTCGTTGCGATTTACTGATTATCGTTGCGATTTACGGATACGCGTTGCGATATACGGATACGCATTGCGATTTACGGATACACGTTGCGATTTACGGATACACGTTGCGATTTACGGATACGCGTTGCGATTTATGTGTTCGCGTTGCGATTTTCATATTCGCGTTGCGATTCTGTAAAATCGCAATACGAATTTGTACTATCGCATTGCGATTGTCAAGAATCGCGTTGCGATTTTGGAAACTGGTTTGCGATTCTGGGGATCGCGTTGCGATTTTTATTTCGCGTTGCGATTTTGTTGGTCATTTTGGCAAATCCAAAAAAAGTTGGTTAAAATCGTATATTATAAGGCATTTTTGGTCACTGAGGCGATTTTCTCTAATAATAATAGTGTCAAAATGTATAATTAAAGGGTTTATCACAGGTTTAGGACAGAAGTCACAGAACATTTGTAAACCTAATCCCCTCCTTGAATCCTTTTGATGGTCAGTACTCTCCAGCCAAAACCAGAACAAAGGATTGATGGTAAAGGGGAGATGTTCCAAGCAAGCAAAAGCAGAAATTAACTATTTACAAAAAAATATGCATCATAGCTTCTTCTTCTTCTTTTCACAGGTTTATCAAACAATTCATATGCTAAATAAGGTTATTGTCTTTCGATGCAGTTTTGCAAGATCGTATAGCCCGTATCATGTCCCGCAGTAGCCAGTAAGAACGTATAATCTACAGTCAAGCCAAATCATTTATATTCATTAATATATACTGGAGCAGAAATGTAAAAAAAAGTGTTATTAATTTGATTCATTTGGGGGAGGGGGCGGACTTATACCCTAACTGGAAAGGACAACAATATTCTTAAAAACCAGCCATAGGACCTGCCTCGAAGAAGCTTTTCAAACAATAGGATGCCAAATCCATGGTCCCTTTTTCTTTTTCCCTAAAAAATTACATATAACTAACAGATACTTTTTGCAACATACATATAAAGTTCTTCAAAAATATACGGAACAACTCAGATGCAAAAGAGAGGAGATCATATATTCCTACTTACCAGTTTCTTCCTTCAAAGCAAAACACTACTGATCCTTCCACATAGGAAGAGTCTCAAGCCATAAATCATTTAATGAATAAAGACAAGGAGATTGTGATCTTCACACACCCAAAAAATATGGATGAAATTCAGTAATCTAATGCAAAGAACTGACTCAGAATTCCCATAACAGGGAATGGAGGATATCAATCAGAACCAGATTCTTTTGCTATCTATATGGATGAAATACAGTAATCCAATGCAAACTTTTTAACAATGTTAAATCTATATTGAGAAAGATACTACTATTCAGTTCCATTGCAACAGATACAATCAGCTTTTAGAATCACCTAGCATTCTCCACTAGGAAAAGTAAAAAGAGAATACAATTTTCAAATTGTTTCCTAAATCTGTGCTAAGTACTACAAATCAATTTGAACATATAACCACAATAACTACAAATCACCTACCAGGCTGTTATGATTTCTGACTGTACTTGTGGTAACCAGATTGGAGGATAGTAACATAAATGACTACCTTAACTATTCAAATTCTAAATTTCCACTAGTTACTGGTGTTTAAAGGTTCAGTGCCATATCTATATTCCAAAATATGTTGTGTAACTAACATATTATAATGCAACAAGTAGAGAAAGTGTGGTTTTTTCCGTTGGCTGGTGGAGATTCCAGTTTCCTCTCTAGAAAATAGCACTTCAAACACCAAGGTCATTTGGCGCATCATTTCATATCATCAATATTCATGAAAACAATAGATCAAGATATTCTCAAACGCATTACTAAATGAATACGCTATGACTTCATACATTTCTACATATTCACCCTTAGTTGCAACTAGTTAAAAGCAAATCAAAAAACAAAAGGAAAAGCTAGGTTGAAGAATCAAATTATGAAACCGAAAAAACTAGCAAACTTTATTCGACTCTAAATTCAGACGCAAACATCTTTTAAGTAGCACCAACTACAACCTAACTCCCTAAAATCGATTAATAATACCAAATAGCACAAAAGCCCAGTTGTTTCAATCCAAAAACCAATACATTGAAGATAAAAATCATCGTGTTCTTGACCTGATTTTTCAAATTTAAAAAGGAAAGCGGGGAACTAAAAGATGAATTTGGCAAAAGTAGCGATTGGTGCTCACCTTAGACGAGTACCAGACGAGAAAGGATTCATGATTTCGTCCAGTGTTGAAGCTTCCGGAGAGAGCTTGAATCAGATCCAATCAAATTAAACGCTGCAACTAATCAATCAACAAATGAAGGCTTCACGGGATTAAACCGAATTTCTATTCAAATATTAGAATCCACAGCTTGAAGATCCAAAAGTTGGAATTCGAAGATCTAAGAAAGATAAAGCAGGCAGAGATGTGGATCTGAGCAGCAGAGAAAACGCAAGTCGCTGTTTTCCTTTTATTTTTTTTATTTTTTTCCCATTGAAGGTCCTTGAACAATAATTTTATATCTAATGTTTGAGAGTTGTGAGAGGGCAGCTGTAGAGAGCAATAATTGAACTTTGGCAAGCTTGCAATGTTTCTTCGGTTCACATAACATACTTCTTCGTGCTATTTAAAGGTAATGGTAGGTATCGATCAAGGTAACTGTTTCATAATGTGACCAACAAGCCGTCTTAGGTTGGTGTTGCGTGAAGATTGATTCGTGTTTGGGAAACGTTCAAGTGCGGCTACATAGTATACGGCTAAAATAAGATAGTATCAGTTTTGTTATTATTTTAAATAACAAAACGGGTAAAAAATAACCGAAAACATTATTTTTTGACCGATTCAAATTACCTATATAGGTAAACGCAATAAAAAAATCCGGTCAAAAGATGATGTTTTAGGTAACGCTTTACCAAAATCATCATTTTTTGACCGGATTTTTTTACCGTGTTTACCTATATAGGTAATTAGAACTGATAAAAAAATAATATTTTCGGTCATTTTTTTACCGATTATGTTATTTAAAATAATAACAAAACTGGTACCGCCTTATTTTAACCGTATACTAAGGTGTCGCACCGCAGAACTATCGTCATGTTAATATAGTGTAGACGGTTGGGTATTTGGAAAAAATGGAACATAGAAAACTGTTAAGGTAAATTAGAACAATGACCTATTTGATGTTTTAGTGAACAATTTGTTATTTTTAAAATTCTAGTGAAAAAATGAAAATTTACTCAAACATTAGTGACCATTTGAATAGTTTACCCTTTTTAATTTTATATATTTAATGTACAACACCTACAATCTGTTAAAGGTTTCCTTCAATGACCACATCTTAATTAAATAAAAAAAACTGATAAAATATTATATTTTTTAAATCCAACAAGGAAAAATGTACAAACTTTAAACGAAAGTGATCAGTCTTATAATTAAATAAAAATGAAAATGACCAAATATTATGTTTTTGAATTCAATGAGAAAAAATATACAAAACTTAAACGAAAGTGATCAATCATATAGTTTACCAAATTAAAATTTTAATAGTATAAACTATCAGGAGTTTAAAGTTAAGTGGTATATAGTGTAATTTACTCTTAATAAAACTACCTTTCTTATTAACTTTCAATATAATTTTTACTTTTTTTAAATAGTAAAAGAAACAGCTCAACCCAAGCATGATTAAGCAAAAGAGAAAACTTCAAACCCCTATTCCGATGCAAAAAGTCCTTAGAGGGCAATGTTGGCCGATTGAGAACATGAATTTCCAAGTGAATCGTAGAATAATGTCACCGGCAACTGCATGGGGGTTCTTTATAACATTTCTTCAAGGATTTGTGTATGCTTCACTTCTTATCCCTTTTCTCTTTGAATCTACGAATCCTTGCCACAGCACCTTCTCAGGACAAAACCATCAGAAACAACATAACAAATTAATAAGATATGAGAATTTATGAGAAGTATTCCGGAATCTAGATGATATCAACTGTTACTCGGGCTCTGGGATAAGTGTAGGATTTAAATACAAGCATACAAGTTTAACTAAGATTAGAAGTCGGCCTATCGAAGGGAAGCTTTGAGCATAGTCGCAATAGAGGATAAAACGATTACCGGGAGTCATAAGTACTTGGGTACAAAGACTTAATCTTAATGGGAGACACTAATTTAAAAATATTGAGGGGAAGAAAAAGATGGTACAAGTTAAGGTAGTAACGACTGAAAAAGACATTTGTTATGCAGATCTTACAAAATTTATGATCATAAACGAGCACAAAGAAAACGATCTATAAGCTGCTCATACTTTCTAGTTTGTTGATATTGTTCACAAGGTCTTATATAATTGTAGAGAAAGAAGAAAGGTAAACAAATTTCAAGATCTAAAGCCTGACCTCGGGCAGGAAAAATCTTTTACTAAAGACTGCACAGGAAGAGGAATCGTGGCATAGTGGAAAATAGGAAAGTTTAGCTCGGAAAAAGGAAAATTCACATATCTAGTGAGCAAAAGTGAACACCCAAAAGGTTCTGGAAAGGAAAAGAATCTTCCTATTATGAAATATAATTTGCTTGAAAAGATCTAGGCAAGGTTCAAAATAGCAACAGAAAGTATATACAAATGATATTTAACCGATTTATCTGACAATTTCCGATTATAAAAGCCTAGAGATTAAAGTTTCGTGGCCAAAAAAGAGAGGAATAGTGAGCCAAAGTACCTTTTGTATCTCTTCTTGGAACCACATGGACAAGGAGAATTTCGGCTCATTTCGCCACTCTTTGCCATGTTATACTTGGCAAGATCCAATGGTGTTGATCCCATTAGCTTTTGTACCTGTAAAAGAAAAAACAGAACACATGGAATTTTGCATAATTAAATACTCGGTGATATTTTAACTGTAGGAGAAACATTCGTCCGAACTCAAATGTGAAATTCTGCAATCGAAGAATGAATGAAGGTGGGCATCTCTGTCTTTTAAGCAATCAGGCATTGAACCAAAAAGAGTATTATGTAGTTCCCATAAGTCGATACTCGTTAGTGATGTTTTAACTGTAGAAGAAACATTCTTCTGAATTCAAATGTGAAATTCAACAATCGAAAAATTAATGAAGACAGCCATCTTTTTCTTCTAAACAACAGTCATTGAACCAAAAGAGTATTATGCAGTTCAGCAGATCAAACACCTTAAAAACTAAGGGTATGAAAAAACATTTCATGCATCAGAATACTTTCGAAAGGAGCAAACTATAACTATGTTCCTCTGACTTTTCATTTTCCATAAAGTAGTCATGTCCGTAGCATCCACAATGAATAGGGGATACAGCCCTCCAAGGCTACTCCAAATTCATGAAAAACATAAATGATTGACAACATACTTGTGTCAGACAAATATATCTAAAATTGACACCCTAATCCGAGCAACAACAATACATAATCATCTTTTTGATTCAGATAATGTGAATGATAACGAGAAACATAGCAACTCCCATACGCTCTCGCACAAATAGCTTCTTTCTCTCTTTCAAATAGCTTCTTTCTCTCTTTCAAATAGCTTCTTTCTCTTTCAAATAGCTTCTTTCTCTCTTTCAAATAGCTTATCCTACTACATTCAATATCATATATCCACCAGGCAACAGCAGGAAGAAAATGATGCATTAACTTAGAGAATTTAAGACCGGACAAGTTGAACAATGAGCATCAAGACACTAGTTCATACAATTTAATCATTCAACATATAATCGGCCAAAATATAACCGAAAAAAGAAAACCAGCGGCAAACCTACCTCGGGAAAGTTCTTTGGCATTGGTTTCCCTTCCTCTTTCAACTTAACCATCTTCTTATGCACTTCTTTAGCCCAAGTAAACTTGGCAAGCGCGTTCTCAACATCCAATAAGGTACAATCACACTGCTTTGCAGCTTCTTTCTTATGACTCAGTTGGAGATTCTACAAAAAGTCAATAAAACCTAAATCCACGATCAATAACATAACAAAAGCAACAACCAACGAATTCAGCACTTAATTGAAAACACCTAACATAATAATATACCAAAAAGAAAAAGAAAAAACAATTGTGGAGGTAGAATTAGAAGAAAACCTCGCCTGTTGGATCACAACCTCCAAGATACCTAAAGATGGCTATTTTTTTTTCAAACACGTCGTCAAAGGTAGCCTCGCTGGTTCTACCAGCTATGTACTCCTTAAATTTCCCTAAATTTCTAGCGCCCTTCAGTTCATCGGCAAATCCTAAAGCATCAACATTCGTGTATTACTACTAACAAATTAATTTTGATTTTCCAAAAAAAGGTGAAATAATATCATTAAAAAGCAGAAACTGTATTCTAGAGAAATGAGCTGGAGAGGAGATGACTCACGAAGGAGAGTGAAGGATTCGTCCCTGGTTTCTTTATCATCTGGCGAGGTCTTTTTGCCGGCGAAGATTCCTTTGATCGAGTCCATCCAGGAGTGGACAGGTGACGTGGTGAAGATCGAACGGTGCTGTGATAGAATCAATTGACATGCGGGGTAACTGAATCCGGGTGAAATGAAGCTGCTCTTTGAAATGCTGTTTATTAATCTAGAAGAAAGCATTGTTTTTTGCTTGCTGAGGTTTATCGATGAAGAGATGTTCTCGGTCCATTTTAACCTCAACACTTGGATCACCAAAACGATGATTTTGAATAAAACCCAATCTGGAAATAGAGAGTTAGTTTTGTTTGGGTAAACTACATGTTTAGTCACCTAACTGTGTGTTTGATTTCTTTTTGATCACTCAACTATTTTCGTTTTCAAAATCATACCTAACTTATGTTTTGGTTCAGTTTTCACCCGCCATTAAAAAAATAGTTAAAACTGTTGATGTGCTAATTTTTTTCAATGATAACGTGATATTACTTTATAGTGACACATCAATATTACCATTAATTTTTTATTTAATTATACCTATTTAATTTAACTAAGTTAAATCTATATAAAGATTGCAGCTCATATATATATATATATATATATATATATTGGCGATGAGAGAAGGAGAGGGGTATCCGGAGGAGAGAGGCGAAGAGTGTCTATCGGTATCGACATCCCGGAACTCCTCGTTGTGCACCATCATGGACTCCAATTCAAACTCCCAATCAAACGTTGAGTTCTGATGCAAAGAATTTTGCATATCAAACACGACTCTCTTCTTCCTCACATGTTTAGTAACGATTTTGAGAAAAAAAATAATTGACCAAAACTATTGAAATAATTGAGTGATTAAATATGTAATTTACCATTGTATTTTTTTATCGAAATCATCTGTTTAAAAAAAATGAGAGAATGATTTAAATTTTATGAGACAATACATCCTAAAAAATACTTTAAAGAGTAACTTGGTACAAAATACATAATTTAAGTGATAATGGTGCCCTAAAATATATTTTCGTGATATTCCTTCACATGGAACAAACGTGTGAAAAACTAATCAACAACAGTATATTGAAGATGGATAATAAGTATTTAAATTTAAATCTATTATCCCTAAATATAAAATAGACCCAAATCATACATCCAATACATAACATCGCCATCCCTATTTGGAAATCACGAGTATAGATTATATTTCGCAATCTCTTCAAGTAGTTTCATCCGATATATTTGAACAACTTCACTGATTAAAGAATTATTATTATTCTTTAAAGTCTAATATTTAAACACTACGTATGTAGAGATATGCACATTTTGTCAAATAGTTAAGAGTTTTTAAACAAACAATGCCTTGTATTTATCTCAAATTTATCAAAAAAATAAAAAATAAAAATAAAAAGGTGTATATGGAAATACACTCATTCCCTTCAAATGTATTAAAAAAATGAAAAGTACCATTTCCCCATACAAATATTACTCCCCCGAACTGGGGTAACAATAGCTTAGGTTATAGGAGCAAAAGTTCAACATTTCAAAGAACATGCAGACTCGTGCATGAGAATGAACGACAAAATCAAAATGAAATTGTTCGAATAATGTTTACCACGGGAAACCAAGCATCCATTTAAGCAGGTAAATAGCTTTGCAATAATGTTCAGATTCCAACCAGCTTAACCCAATACATCACTTGACAGCCATTTAAGTTCATGGAACCTTCAGCTATCTGACTGTTCTATTCAGCTTTAATACCTACATTAATGTTACTGCACAAACAGATTATCCATTCAAACAAAAATATGATTGAGATTAAAGCCCCCTTTTTTCACTTTCCTATCCCTTACTCGATGGTACAACAGCCTTAAACCTTCTAAGAGAATGGTGGAATTGATCAAATGAATACGAAACCGAAGACATCACCTGTATCTTCTCTCTTGGCTTCCTGAATTCCGAATAACAAATCTCTGAAAGAATATTGAAACATCTAAGCTTTAGTCCGCCTAAACTCAAACCATATCTCGTAGTGATTGAACAATAAACTGTCGTGTGTATGCTTCCCAAGATACTCGAGCCCTAAACTTGAGAGCATTTTCGTGCATTTTTCCCCTCCCAATCGCGTACAAAACTTTATGTTATGCGAAACAAATATGCGCCCATCGTAAGGTTTCAACTTATTCAGTAACCTCTCGAGTCCAACCCACACGAGCTTATCTGGCATGTGAAGAAAACAGCACTATATCAAATCATAGACAACATCCGATCCAAACTTGTGAAATCCACATCCTCACCACGACGATTAAAGGTCGCTTATGTAACAGCCCTTGCGAAGGAAGCTCATACCTATATGCAGCCATCAAGGAAAGCTCATCCCTTTCAAGACAATGGAAATGCTCCGTTTAAGATACCGGATAAAATGCAGTCCCACTCGAGTGTTCCACAACCTATCTCGAGCACTCGAGAATTAGCTGTTAGGTGACTAGATTCTGCAAGGAACTCAAAGACGTCCCGACCTCCGGCCCATGGTCCCCATAATTACTATGATGCTCTTCAACAAGAAGCTCACCCGGACATGGAAGAGCAGTATGGTTGTTTTCTTCAGATCCTTCATAGTGCGAAATACCCTTAAAGCTGAACATTCCACAAAATTTTATCACTAACTTGAAACACACACAAGTTTCATAATTGTTTGATATTAGACTACAATCATGCTCTCTTTATTTTTTCCTAATTTCTTTTTTTTTATTTAGGTTACAATCTAAATAGATACAATTGATCAAATTTCATTTCAAATAAGTTAACATTCCCTATTGTTTAAGCCAACATCCTTCGTTAATCCATCTATCTTCTCCATTTCAGCTTATTTGAGGGGAAAATAAAACAGATAAAAAACGCTGTAATTGATAATCTGAAGCTTAAAAGGAAAAAGAATTCGTTCGAGAATTACTTGTTGAGATCTTCCAATTGTCGAGCACGTGTTCGAGGATTGATCCCTTTACGAAGCACATTATCCTGCATATGTAATCCATTAGCTCGGATCTGATCTTTTACCCATTCTATATCATCTCTTCTCGTAGAAATCCTCCGATCCGCATCTTCTTCCCCCACTGAACCACCGGCTACAGCGGCGTGGTAGTAAAGGCGGTGGGAGGGATTAAGGCGGGAAAGTGCAAGGAGAAGGAGAAGAGAGGTAAGATGAAATGAAAACAAAGAAGACTGCGGCGGCGGAGACTGAGAGAAGTAGAACTGGAATCGTTATCACTAACCCTTTTTGTGATGATGGCGCCATTCGTCAATTCTCCTCCACATACGCCTCTCGACGTTTCTGAGATTGGGATTTATTTTATTTTATTTTTAATTTAAGAGTTCGAAGAGAATGTCGATTTGAGTGGGGAACACGAGACCGACGTCGTTTATTTAATTTTTTAGTCCTCCATCTATAAAAAATAATGAAATAAACACTTGATTTAAAAAATTAACAAATAATCTGTTATCATAATATATATATGTAAATTATACGTTTAGTATAACGATTCCTATTTTTATTCTGTTTTGATCATTTAACTATTTTTAAACTTAATGTTCCGTTTTTATTTCATTTCAGTCACCTACAATTAAAAAATTAATGGTGATACTAATGTATTAGTAAAAGGTAATGCAATGTCTTCACTGAAAAATTTAAAATTGTCACATCAATAATTCTGTTAATCGTTTAAGGATGACTCATCAAAATGAAATCCAAACATAACGAGTTATATTTTGAAAAATAATAATTGAGTGACCAAAATAAAATAAAAGTGTTAGTTTGAATACTAAGTATATAGTTTACCCATATTTAATTGTCTACCGTGATAGTTAATAAAAATAAAATAACAATAAATTAGTCTCTTAAAATATTTTGTTTTAATTTAATTTTAATTTTAGATGACAATTTTTAATATTTAAATTTCTATTAATTTAATCCCTACTTCAACCCATTCTTTTCCTTCATTTTTTGTGACATTTAGTTACTTTTACTTCTTGTTGTTAATTTTTTTAGTTAAAATCAAATTAAAATAAGATACAAATTTGAGAGTTAAATTTATTATTGTATTAATTTTTAATTACTACTCATCTATGTTAAATTTTTAACAACAACGGAATCATGGACCGACTTAAGATTTTATATTAAGGGATTAATCTATTAAATTTTAAGGGGACAAACTTATAAAATTTTAGGGGAGTAAAATAAATTATTAATAAAAAAATATAAAGAAAATATTTAAATTATATAATGATTTAGAATTTTTAGTAGAACAATGTCCCTATCAGTTCACCTCGATCAATCCTGAACAGATCAATTTATTACTTTTTTAAGTTAGATGATCACTTTATAATTTTTCATAGTTGAGTGATTAAAAAAAAGAGATATAATTATGGAACAATTACGTGTTTTACCTTTATTATTATTTAATTTCTAATAATACGGTTTCTAAATATATATTTTTTATTATTTAAAAAAAAAAAGTATTGCTGTCGGCTGTCGGATCTTGGAGAGATTCGACTGGGGAACATAAACTTCTCTCTGTACAAGAACCTAAAATTCTAATCGAAGATCGACACGAAGAGTGTCGGAGACAATGGCAGCAAAACCTAGATTAGATCTTGAAAATCCACCGGATTTTCCTTGGCCGTTTCATCTCCGGCAACGGGCCCAACCTTATACCGCCACACATGCCCCAGTCGCTACCGTCTCCTGTGTCTATTCACTCCTACCAACAGGTCAGCGGAAATGTAAACTGTAAATATTATTTCATTGGCATAATTTTAAATTATATTCTCATAACACAATAAGACTCGAGTTTGATAGATTTAGGTCGAATCATGCATGATATTTAGCCTCTTGCAATTGATACGTGCTTTAAATTTTAGGTTTTTTTTTTATCGAAAGCAGCTCATTTTATTAAAAAAAAATATTTATTATTACCATGAACGTTTATAATTATAAACATAAACTAACTACATAATCAGGTTTTTTATAACTATTAACATAAAAAACATATAAATACTATATAAAGAAAATGTTAAAATCTTAATTAAAAACTCGAACAATAGATAGAGATACAAATAAATCTGATTGTATCGTTAAACGAAATACAAAAGATGATCAAATTATTGAAATATCATCGACAAACCACAAATCAGAGTCGAACGAAATGAGAAAATTTATCTACAAATGCAAATTGCATATCGAAATCCAATTCGATGATCCAAAATAAAAAATATCAATTGGATAACAAATAAGTATCATCTTAATCAATTAAGACAATATCATATCTAGTCTTGAAAAAAATAAATGAATATAACGATCAAACGACTGATAACGTTTTAAAAGATAGAAAAAAACATACTATAAAAATAGAGTTACTAAAAATTAAAAACCAAAAGAAAAACAAAGATATTATATAAAAGAAAAATAAATAATACGTACGGTGACCAATCAAAGATGAAAAGATAGCAAGCGGGTGGCGACGAAAATCTAAAGTGAACAAGCAAGCAGCGCTAGGTTATAAGAAATTGGATAAAATACACAAATGGTCCCTAACTTTAAGATATTACTTTATTAAACCCCTTAACTATTAAAAGTTACACAATGATCCCCTGATTATAGGGAGTTGCTTTGTTAAGTCCATCGACTATTAAAAATTATAAAATGATCACTTGACTATTTATTATGTTTCATACTCGTCCTTTACCTTTAAAAAAAATTAAACGGTCATATGAGTTGGACGTTAACATGCTGATTGAGATATGATAGTTGTTTGAGATTATGAGATCAGATTTGATCATATCGCAATTAGCATGTTAACGTTTAACTCAGAGGACATTTAATTTTATAATGGAAAAAGACGAGTTTGAAACATAATGAATAGTTGAGTGGTCATTTTGTAACTATTAATAGTCAGAGGATTCAACAAAACAATATCCTATAGTTGGGAGACTATTTGTGCATTTTACCCTAGTAAATTTTAGTTTATACTAATAAAATTAATTTATAATAGTTAAATTTTTAATAAAAAGTTATGTCAATTATATTTTAAATCATCTATGTATCAAGTAGTTACCCTGACGGAAGCAGCAGAATATATTATGAAAGCGGTACATAGTTTACACAACCGAGAAACAAGTGTAAAAACCAGAGTAAGCTATCGTAATTTCAAAAACAGTAATCACATGATTGGGGTTTGGGATACAGAAAACACAAGCACCCAAATCCCAATGGTTCGAAATAAGTATGTTTCAATCGGACAGTAACGAAATAGTACAATGAACATCATCAATGAGTTAATTACAAGAACTGAAAGAGATTTCTTTAACTTTGTGCAAACATGGACTGACTGAGTCTGACTGACACAAATTGTATTTGTAATCGAGAATGGATGTAAGATTTTATATTAAAGGGATGAAATAGATTGTCAATAAAAATATAAAGAAAATACAAAATCCGTATTCAGGTTCTTACAGTGACATCTTAACTTTCTGTCACTTGTAGTTGAATGAGATTCTAATCCATTTTCAAGCTAGGGAAAGGGAATGTTGTGAAATTCGGGTTAATTTCTACCAATAACAGATTCACCGTGAAAACTATTATCTAGGTGACTAGTGTGAAAACGATTGTACTAAAAATCACCCCAAGGTAGATTCTCAGGAAAGAGGAGGGTCACAAGGTCCCTCTTAAAACCCACTTTCCTTAGACAGAACTACCAAGACAAGTAATTTTAATAGGACAATAATTGACAACAACTATACCCGAATAGCTATTAAATAGACATAAAGAGAACACCAAAATATTTCACTAATAGAATATACAAAGAGAGAAAGAATACAAATAGCCTTTAAAATAGAAGAAGGCTTATATTTGTGGGATGATTAACTAAGGAGGAGGGGGCTTTATTTATAACAAAAGAATTTCCCCTCCTCCTTATACACAACCAATGTGGGACTTTTGCCAAAACCAACAAATCTTCACCTTGGCAAATTCCACACACATCTCTAAAAAAAAAAAAAAAACAATCTTTTAATTTGTAACAATATTGACCAAATCTAAACAATGTTTAAACTTGACCGCAGTTACCACTTTTGTCAACATATCAGCAGGATTCTCAGTGGTCCGAATCTTCTGGATTATGACTCCACCTTCTTCTAGAATCTCTCGTACAAAGTGATATCGAACATCGATGTGCTTCGTCCTTGCATGGTAAACCTGGTTCTTTGCTAAATGAATAGCACTCTGACTGTCACAGTGCACTTTGATGTGCTTTTGTTTCATTCCCAATTCACCAAGCAACCCTTGAAGCCAAATTGCCTCCTTCACAGCCTCTGTAACTGCCATATACTCTGCCTCTGTAGTAGACAAAGCCACTGTTGACTGTAAGGTGGACTTCCAACTGACTGCCTTTGCAAATGTAACACATAACCAGTAGTTGATCGACGCTTGTCCAAATCACCTGCATAGTCTGAATCACAATACCCAACTACACACTGACCATCTTGTTTGTCCTGCTGAAAGACCAAACCAACATCTACGGTGTTCAGAATATACCGCAGAATCCATTTCACAGCTTGCCAATGCTCCTTTCCAGGATCATGCATATACCTGCTCACAACCCCAATTGCCTGTGAAATATCGGGTCTCGTACACACCATTGCATACATCAAGCTACCAACAGCACTTGCATACGGAACCTTTGACATGTATTCCCGTTCTGCATCATCCTTAGGTGACATGGATGCACCGAGCTTGAAATGAGGAGCAAGAGGTGTACTAACTGGTTTTGACATCTCATTTATGCCAAACGTTTTAGTACCTTCCTCAGATATTCTTTCTGAGACAAACAAAGCCTCCCCAATTTCTTATCCCTTGATATCTCCATGCCTAGAATCTTATTCGCTTCACCAAGATCCTTCATCTCAAACTCCCTGTTCAATTGAGTCTTTAGTTTCGCAATTCTGTCTGACTCCTGGAAGCTATCAGCATATCATCAACATAAAGAAGAAGATATATATAGGATCCGTCTTCTAGCTCGCGTAAATACACACAATGATATTTGCTTCTTGTGTACTTCTGCCCTATCATAAACTTGTCAATCGCTTGTACCACTGCCTTGGAGATTGCTTCAATCCGTACAACGATTTTTCTAATTTGCACACCATCTCTTCTTTTTCAGCAACTTTGAATCCATCTGGCTGAGTCATGTAGATTTCCTCCAAGTCTCCATGTAAAAATGCAGTTTTTACATCCATCTGAACTAGTTCCAAATCCAACTGCGCTACCAAAGCCAACAAAATTCTGATGGAGGAATGTTTTACAACTGGAGAAAATACTTCATTATAATCAACTCCCTCCGTTTGAGCGTAGCCTTTAGCCACCAATCTTGCTTTGTAGCGGATGTTATTTGTCAGGAAATCCATCTTTCTTTGCATATACCCACTTGCACCCAATTGCCTTCTTTCCCTTCGGAAGACTAGCTAGTTTCCACGTCTGATTCTTTTGAAGGGATTGCATTTCTTCATTCATGGCAATCCTCCACTTTTTATGTTCTGAACTTTGAACTGCTTCATTAAAAGTGGCAGGAACGTCATCAATTGCAATTGGTGATGCAAAAGAGACCATATCAGCATAACGAGCAGGTTGTCTAATGGTCCTCTTTCCCTTTCTGAGTGCAATTGATTCATGTTGCTGTGGAGGTTCTTGGGTCTGAACCTCTTCTTCATCTGACTCTTCTTCTACCATAGGAGAGTCAACATAATTTTCTTACTGGTTGGGACAAATTTGCTTCCTTCAAACTCCACCTTTTTGGGAGTTCCATCTGTCTGCTCCAATTTTTCTGAAGTCACCTTTCTCAACATGGTAGATTCATCAAAGGTAACATCCCTGCTGAAGATTATTTCTTTGTTTCTGGACACCAAAGACGATAGCCTTTCACACCAGAGGGTGATCCCCATAAAAATCGCCTTCTTTGCTTGGATCCAGCTTTGACTCCTTAACATGGTAGTATGCAGTGGAACCAAACACATGTAAGGAATCATAATCTGTAGCAGGTACTCCAAACCATTTCTCTAATGGTGTTTTACCACCAATAGCAGTCGATGGTAAGCGGTTGACAAGGTGACAAGCATAGACCAAAGCCTCAGCCCAAAATTCTTTGCCTAACCCAGATTAGACAACATACACCGAACCTTCTCCACTAATGTCCGATTCATACGCTCTGCCACTCCATCTGTTGTGGTGTACCTCTGACAGTGAAGTGCCTAACATACCTTCCTCTTCACAGACTTTCAGAAATGGATCTTTTTGTACTCTCCACCATTGTCTGTACGGAGACGTTTGATTTTTCTGCCTGTTTGAGTCTCCATCACCTTTTCCATTTAAGAAAAAATCCTAGCACCTCATCCTTGTCTTCATGGATACACCCAACTCTCCGGGAAAAATCATCAACAAAGGTGACATAATAGTGTGTTCATCCCAATGAAGTTGTCTTGGAAGGCCCCATACTGAATGAACATAATCCAAAATACCTTTAGTATCATGGATTGCTGTTCCAAATTCACCCTCGTCTTCTTCCCTTTGATGCAATGCTCAAAAAGCTAATTTGCAAGCCCGAGCACCCTTCAATAATCCTTGATCTATCAGTAATTTCAAGGATTTTTCACCAACATGCCCCAAGCGCATATGCCATAACCTGGTTGCTTCTGACTCCTGTTCAGTAGAAGCTGCCACTGCTGCTGTCCCAACAATTGTACTACCAGAAAGTAATACACATTGTTTTTTTTCGGATTCCCTTCATTATCACCAGTGCACCAGAGATAATCCTCATAATCCCATCTTTTGCCCTCACTTCTAAACCTTTTGACTCTAAGGTTCCCACAGAGATGAGATTTCTCATTAAATCTGGTACATAATGGACACCTGTTAAGGTTCTGATTGATCCATCCTGATTCCTCAAGCGAATTGAACCAATCCCAAGTGTGTCAAGAGGGGAATTATTTGCTGTGTAGACAATTCCACCTTTTAGTTCTTTAAAATCAAAGAACCATTCTCTATTGGGGTCATATGGTGGCTACAAGTTGAATCTAACAGCCATGAACTGGAACAACTGTTGATGGCGTAGCAGCGAATGCGAAATCTGAATCTCCATCATCATACTCGACCACATTTGATTCTGAGACAGCCTTCCCCCTTTCAGGTTTGCCTTTATTCTTTAGCCTGGGACATTCTTTCTTCCAGTGCCCTTTTTCTCGACAAAAGGCACATTCATCTTTGCTCAATCTGGACTTTGACTTCGATCTCCCTCTGCTTCCTTTATTCTGACTCTTGGAACGGCCTCTAACAACAAGAGCTTCTGCTTCGACACTTGTGTTTTCTTGTTTGTCTTTCTTTCTCAATTCATAACTATACAAGGCAGCAGTTACTTCACTGAGAGACACATCAACCTTCCCATGAAGTAGAGTAGTTTCAAGATACTCAAACTCATCAGGAAGTGATCCCATCAACATCAGAGCCAGATCTTCGTCTTCAAAAGTCACGTCCATATTCATCAGATCAGTCACAGCTGATTAAAGCTAGTAATGTGATCATTCATAGTGGTACCTGGTACATAGTTGAAGCGGAACAGTCTCTTTTTCATGTAGAGTTTGTTCTGACCGCTTTTCTTCAAAAATTTCTCCTCCAGTGCCTTCCACAATTTACTTGCAGAAGTTTCCTTAGAAAATGCATACTTCTGCTCTCTAGAAAGACACGATCGAATAGTACCACATGCCATTCTATTGATCCTCTTCCATTCTTTCTCCTCAACATCATCTGGTTTCTCTCCTTCAATAGCAATGTCTAGACCCTGCTGAAATAGGGCATCTAGAACCTCGCTTTGCCACATGCCGAAATGACCGGTGCCATCAAAAATCTCCACTGCAAATCTAACATTTGTCACAGCATTCTTGCCAAAATTGAAGATGAAGAAGCGTCTGCCATTTCTGCTACAAATTCTATTTAATAGCTGCCAATACAGAATGTCAATTATCCCAAGGAAATTTTTCTGATGTGGAAGATCAGCCTAAGCCGCAACCACAGAGCATACTAAAATAAACCAAGAGC